>NW_020679560.1:0-4421 GCF_002925995.2 Terrapene triunguis | reverse complement strand
TGGTCAAGATTGAATAAGTTCAACCCAGTAAGTCTCACCACAGTAAGGCCTGGTCTACACTACGACTTTAATTCGGATTTAGCTGAGTTAATCCGAATTAACCCTTCACCCGTCCACACTACAGAGCCAGTTAATTCGAATTAAGGGCACTTAAAATCGATTTCTGTACTCCACCTCGACGAACGGAGTAGCGCCTAAATCGATTTTGTTAATTCGAATTAGGGTTAGTGTGGCCGCACACCACCGAATTAATGTGGTTAAAAACCGAATTAAGGTGCTTAGTGTGGCCACGCACAATCGAATTTATACAACCTGTTTCCCAAATTCGAATTATCTAAATTTGGATTAATCCTGTAGTGTAGACATACCCTAAGTTTGACTGCTTCAAATCATCAGGTAGTTGTGAGAACCCTAAATGATAGGTTGTGTTGTGGGACAGGTAACAGGGTAAAGCTCAAGGATGAGTCCAGGATTTATACATTTAAGTTAGCAGCATTAGTTTAAAAGCCCTTATCTATGTAGGAAGATTATACAGGTATAATCTCTTTGTGGACACTTATTTTGGTATGAGTGGGTGGGTTTTTTTGTTTGTTTGTTTTAGCTTAAACTCCTTCCCAAGTGACATGTGGTAAACTGAAGAAAGGCACTTAAATCCGTAGAACCTCCTCCTTCCCCAATGTAACTATTGGTTTCATTTCACAGCATAAGCTATTGTGAATAAAACTCTCCTGAATCTTTCAGTTGGCTCTGTGTGGGTTGAATTTCTGCTCCATTAATCAGTGGAGTTCCGGAATCTGCCCATGCAAATCCAGTTGTGGGAGTAGCCCCTTTGTCGATCATCTGTTAATGTTTCAAGGGGTGTTGCAGACATATCTCCAATGCCTTCCCTGTACTGATCTATAAGGCAGCTAGCCTCTGCTGGATCAATTATAAGCCAATTAATGGCAGCTTCAGAGGGCAGACAGGATTAGTTGACACACACAATTTTAAAATTGCAACTGCATAATAAAACACACAGAACCTCTATCCTCTTATCCTCATCATTCACATTGTCGTCTTGGATTGCAAACTCCTTGAGGAAAGAGCAGTGTGTATAACCATTCATCATTCGCACTGGTGTCAAGCTGGACTGTGTCATTGCTCTAACACTCGTCTCTATTTATCTTTCTGTGATCCTGATTCTCACCTGCGACCACCTTCCTGATGGAATTGGGATTGAGTATCATATGGATGGCCAACTCCTCATTCTCCAACATCTCCAAACAAAAGCTAAGATCACAAGAATTGGCATCACTGATCGGTATGCAGATGACTGCATCATCCTTTCACACACATAGGCTGACCTGCAGAGCACTTTAAATCCTTTTGCAGATGCCCATCTCAATCTAGGTCTCTCAACATTGAGAAAACCAAGGTACCCTGCCAGCTCTCACCTGCACAAATTACTCTTCGTACTCCACAAATCACCATTTTCCGTACTTTGACAGCCACCTCTCCCAAACAGCCAGCATTGACACAGAAATCGAATACTGGATCCCCTGTGCCAGCACATCCTTTGGAAGACTACTCAAACGAGTCTTCAATGACAGAGATCTGCAAACAGGCACCAAGATCTTGGTTTACAAGGCAGCTGTCATCGCCACCCTTCTCTATGGGTGTGAGACCTGTGTAACCTACAGATGACATCTCAAGCGGCTGGAATGGTTCCAGCAGTGCTGCCTCAGGAAGATTCTCAGGATCAGCTGGGAAGATTAATGCACTAATATCAGCATTCTCTCTGCAGCCAACATTAGCAGTGTAGAACCACAGGTCATGAAACACCAACGCCGCTGGGGGCTGGCCACTGTGTATGTATGCCTGACTCCTGGAGCAAGTACTCTTCTCTCAGTTAAGTCAGGGAAGAAGGGCTTGCAGAGGGCAAAGACATACTGAAAGTACACCGTAAAAAGGGAAACATCAAGTCAACAAACTGGGAGGACTTGGCATAGAATAGAACACAGTGGCGCCACACTGTACACCAAGTCACAACCCACTTTGAAGAGAACAGGTGTGCTCATGAGACAGAGAAGTGACAAAGGCGGAAAGAAAGGGCCCAACACTCCAGCCAACAACCATGTCTGCAGGACACCAATTGGGCTCCTCTGCCACCTAAAAAACCATCAGTGAACCCCCTTGGCAGACATCAGCCTCACCTCGAGGAATAGCCAAAGAAGAGAGTGTCTAGCACAAGGTGCATCAATTCGGAGGTCTTACTGCTACTGTGATATAAATATTTTGCTGAAAAACAATCCATGATGATCAGTTGCTGCATGGTCTGAGAAGACAAAACATCTAACTGAGCTTAATCTAAAACTTGAAGAGGGATCAGCATAGCAAAGGCTTGCTCCTCTCCACATGAGAAGTGGCCAGCCGCCAAGCCTGTCCTATCATTAGCCATGTTAGTGGCATGGGTTCCTTGATTTATACCTCAAGAAGATTGAGGTATGCCAGCTGCTAACAGGTTAGGTCTCTGAATTAGATCCATATAGGAGGCAGAACTTTTTTCACCTTGGCAGTATTCCAGCAGTGACATGCATATTTATTTTGTTCTGGAATATTATATCATTAAAGGGGATAGAGTTCAGTGGTTAAAACAGAGTAGGAATTGTGACTACTGACTTCTGTTCCAAGTACTGCCACACTGTCTGATCCTGGGAAAATCACTACACCTACTGGTACCTGAATTTACCTGCCTGCAATTTGGAACTAGACTCCTTCCGCTCTACACCTAAGGTTCAGAAAGTTCTTGTGAGGTAGGGATATTGCCAAGTCATTTGAGATCATCTGATGAAAGTGCAAAATA
Organism: Terrapene triunguis; assembly: GCF_002925995.2. NCBI lineage: Eukaryota > Metazoa > Chordata > Testudines > Emydidae > Terrapene > Terrapene triunguis. The sequence continues at coordinate 1,579 of NW_020679560.1, read as the reverse complement.
TCAACAGGAACACTGATAAAAATATTTTTTCTATGCCTTGTGTTAAGCTTCCTTGTTTATGGCTTCCATGATAATACTAGAAAGACTTTTAATGGTAGAACTAACAAATAACTCATCAGAATTTGAAGGAAAATCAAGCATTTTATAAACAAAATCTGACTTTTGAAAGAATCTCATCAGTACCGCACCCTTGGATGTTCTGTAAAACTTCTAGAAGTTTTGTGTAGGCACACTAGCTTTAAATTCCATTAACAATATTGTAACTGCAGAACTAGGCAGCAAAACTTGGTGGCATGACTTTTCTGCTCCTCATTTTTGATGGCTTTCCGAACTTCAACAAGATTCTGTAAAGCTCTTTGGAATACTTGAAGTATGAAAGATAGGACATAATGTTGTAATTAAGGATTTCTCATACACCGTTCAGGATTTGTTTCCCTCAATAGAGGGGTTTGTGTGATGTGGCCACTTGTTCTGAAGGAAATAGAGAGCTAACTTGCTTCAGATAGATCACCAAAGCTACCGTATGGTAATCAATCCACTTACTGCCAACCGGAGCTAGAGTTGAACCAAATGATCGAAAGTCCAGGTCTCATTTTTAATTTCCCCATCTCAACTAGTTCCCTGCAAAGTGCAGTGGGCTAGGACAAATATAGTACTCAAAATAACTTTTCCATGTATTATGTTGGTCACAAAAGCCTGGAGGTAGGCTACTAAAATTTGCACTTCAGCCCATTATGCTAAAATTCTAATAATCAGAAATCTGTTATCTATACCATCATCTGCAATATGCCGTGGAGGCTAAGAAATGTGCCTCTTGTCACTTATTAAAGGAACAAATCATTTGGAATAATGTTTTGATACGTAGAAAACAATAGCATTGACATTCCAAAAAGAATCACTCTAAACTAGAGTAACTTCTTGTGAGAGACTGTTATTGGGATGTCTCATGCCTTGTGTTTCAAATCCTGTCCCCCCCCGTATAGTTCTGACAGTAATCTGTCAATTGATTATGGTGGAGTGCATAGCATCTAGGAACTCTATATATGCATCTCTTTTTATCTAATTTATATAAAAAGAAAATTTGATCTGGTTGTAAACATAGCTGGCCTATGTTTTAATCATGTGACTGTTGCTATTTCCATAGCCTTCCTTCCATACTCATTGTCATAGATTGTGAGCTCTCTGGAATAGGGACAGTTGTCTTTTTCTCTGTATAGCACCTAGTTCAATTGGACTGTAGTTCTGATAGAGGCTTTTAGATACTACTGTATAACAGAAGGGAATAGATGCCAGATATAAGTTCAGATTTACCCAGGTTTTTTTAATACGTTGTTGTGTTGGAGGGAATGATACAAGTTTTTATAAATATCCTGTTGATGCTCCCGCAGTCCCTTTTTGCTAGCAATGTTGGCTTTACTTTGCCATAGACTTCAGGTTGAGAAACCATTATCCAACTTAATCATGTAAAACTGATTACTCAGGAAAATTATCGAATAACATTTTTAATGCCACGATGAAAAATAGGATTATTTATTCATCTTTGCTCATTTTGTTTGACTTAAAGGTTCTGTCAGCTCTT
>NW_020679559.1:0-16100 GCF_002925995.2 Terrapene triunguis | reverse complement strand
CACCCACGAAAGCTTATGCTCCAATACATCTGTTAGTCTTAAAAGTGCCACAGGACTCTCTGTTGCTTTTTACAGATCCAGACTAACACGGCTACCCCTCTGATACTGGAAATGAGTGAGACTTTCAGTGCTGAAATACAGACTTATTTGATTCATATACTGTGTGAAGCCATAGATTCTCTTTAAATGGAAAGCATACAGTTGAGAGTGCAAGTATATCTTGAGACTAGATATGGGGTATGGATATGACTGCTCAATTGTACCTGTATGTTTAAAATTCTTGTTCAGCTTAGTAAACACATTTTGAACTGGAAGAATAAACTAGACGTGTCAATTTTTTTATCTATTAATCGTTAATGGACTCCGTCTCCTTCGCATTAATTGCTTCATGGGATTTCCATCTAATACCTTTTTGACCTTGTGAAGGGGAAGGAGAACATTCGCCACCTAGCTGCCATATGAAAGAAGATGACTCACCGCCAGTGCCACCCAGTGGTCAGGTGAGGGCGTGGCAGGTTGTATTCCTTCCAGGCATTCTCCTTAATTATTAAAGGTCTGTTCTGTGATGGATCTGTCCTTTCAGTTGCTCAGCCATCTGGCCAGGTCACACTTTCAAGTCCACCCCTAGCAGGGTGCATATAAAGAGTGTGATAATGAGCAAGTCTTCAGAATTCAGTGAGGGATTCAGGGCTTTCCCCTTGGGTTGGGGTCTTGTGGTTTGGATCCTCTTAACTTCAGAATCTTCCTCCCAGGGATAGACTTCCATCATTGCCTCTTTTTAGGGGTTGGTAGGAGAGCCTGGGCCCATTCTCTCCACCAGACTCTGATCCACGGCCCAATGGTAAGCAGCTAAATCCTGCACCTTGGGGTGCTATGCAGCTGTCTCTCTGGATCACTTCCTACTAGTTCCCTCTCTTCCCACAGAGTAAAGTAAAAAATTAAACACACAGATAGAAACATACCTCCAAAGAATCACAGGCCTCTTCTTTTCAGGCTTGGTCTGGTCACTATTGCCAGGCCTCATGCAGCAAATGCCCTTGTGGAGCACCTTCCTAGGAGTGCAGGTCAGCTCACTTCTACTGTCTGCCTTCCTCCGAGCTGCTATGTGCCCCATTTTAAGCTCCTCCTCCAGCACATGCAGGTTTTGCAGGTGCAGTGGGGAGGGGCTGCCTGGGTCCAGAATAGCTCTTTAACCCTTCCTTTCCAGTGTGGGGCTTGCACACCCCATCACAGACCTCCATTGCATTGTCCCATCGAATAGTGCAATGATGTACTCCATGCAATCTTAGTCAGACAAGTGTCACAAGTAAAATTCTGCTTGTATGAGAGAGATTATCAATTCTACCAGCATTCCCCATTTTAAGAATAGAAAATCTCTCTCTGAGGCTGAAGCTTTCAAAGTGAAAGAAATTTTAAGTATAAATTTTAAGTATAGAGAGGACATGTTAGAGGTGTGCAAAACAACGAATGGCTCCTATGTACCCTCTTACATAATTCAAGATCAAGTGGATAATCAACTAAAGTGAAAAGCAACAAATTTAAAACAGATGAGAAAGTATATATTTATACAACATACAATTATCCTGTGGAACTCATTACTACAAGATAACACTGAAGCCAAAAACTTAGCAGGATTTAAAAAAAGGATTAGATATTTATTTGGATAATGCAAACATACACAGTTATATGAGATAGGGAAAAAGAGATACAGGAAAGGAAACCTAGTGCTTCAGATTACAGGCCAATCTCTAACTGTTGGGGATTTAGGAGAAACTTCCCCTGTGGAAGGTTAAGCTATTCCACAGACCATTGTCTTTGCTGATGGGCCATCAGCCCTGTCTGGCTTCTTCATTGTTGTACCTGAAAGGCTAGCTGTGGGTGTTGTCCAGAGTAAGCCCATATGAAATACAGATCCCTAGTCAATAGTCATAACTTCAGATACAAAAATTATACATGCATACAAATAGGATAATCATATTCAGCAAATCATAACTTTTCCAATGACACCTCACATGACTTATCTTGTACCAAATGCATCATATTTATGCCATAATCATATCATAATAATATGACTATGATGAATATGGGGTGCAATGTCACAAGCAGGTTATTCCATAATTGTCCATTATGGGGTTTCTTATATCTTCCTCTGAAGCATCTGGTACTAGCCACTGTCAGACAGGAGGCTGGACTAGATAGTCACTTGTCTGACCCAGTCTGGCTTTTCCTAGGTTCCTTCTTGCTAACCATGCTATACAATTTAATGGTAGACAACAGATTCTAAGAATTTCCCAGTGTGTCTTTACTGACTAAATCTTTGTACAGATGAGCAAATTGTTCCCACAAATCAGAGAGTAGTGACCATCTATTACCACACTGATCTCTACCAGACATTGACAGATTTCCATTTAAGGAAAAGTTGAGAGACAGGATCAGCACACTTCAGAAAGTCAATGAAAACCAGGAGGAAGCAGTGACGTGCACGTTTATAAGTTTGGTTGTATCACGCTGTTGGAGATCAGATCAATAGCTATGGAGTTGCTGTATTTTTAAAAGAAAACATAAGAATGACCCTATTGGGTCAGACCAATAGTGCATCTAGCCCAGTATCCTGTCTTCTGATAGTGGCCAGCACCAGACACTTCAGAGAGAGTAAACAGAACAGGGCAATTTATCAAGCAATCCATCCCGTCATCCACTCACAGCTTCTAGGAGTCAGAGGTTTAAGGACACCCACAGCATGGGGTTGCGTCCCTTGTCCAATAGTCATTGATGAACCTAACCTCCATGAACTTACCTAATTCTTGTTTGAGCCCAGTTATACTTTTGGCCTTCACACCATCCCCTGGCAATGAGTTCCACGGGATGACTATGCACTGTGTGAAAAAGTACATCCTTTTGTTTGTTTTAAACCTGCTGCCTATTAATTTCATGGTGACCCCTGATTCATGTGTTATGTAAAGGGCTAAATAACACTTCCTTATTCACCTTCTCCACACCATTTATGATTGTATAGACCTCGGTCATATCTCCCCCCTTAGTCGTCTCTTTTCCAAGCTGAACAGTCCCAGTCTTTTTAATCTCTCCTAAAATAGAAGCTGTTCCATACTCCTAATTATTTTTGTTGCCCTTTTCTATCATTTTTCCAATTCAAATATATATTTTTTGAGAAGGGGCGACCACATCTGCACGCAGTATTCATGGTGTGGGCATTATATTTTCTGTCTTATTATCTATCACTTTCCTAATGGTTCCTAACATTCTGTTAGCTTTTTTGACGGCCGCTGCACATTGAGCAGATGTTTTCAGAGAACTAGCCACTATCCATTAAAAGAGGCTTTTAATGATATTTTGCTTCTGCTGTCAATAATGGGTAAAATTGTGGCTCTATGTGCTGTATCATAATAAATGTTTTAAAATTGTGGAACATGTTCAGAAATAAGATCAGCATATTGTGCTGCAATGCACTGCATTTTAACAGTACTTACTTAACGGATATTAGGAGTGAGTGCCCCATTTTTCAAAGCAGTGTCCAGTACACATATAGATAAATTACAAGACTCAGTAAGAAGTCCAACCTAATGGGGAAACTAGATATTGTTCAGGAAAATGTAGCTCCCCACTTCCTGTTATTTGTGTTCTACTGCCAAGTGTAACAATTAACTTTATCGATGAAATTCAAGGACCCCACTACTCAATGAAATAAATGGCAAACCCCCATTGACTTTAGTGGGAGCCAGAGTAATGCTGTAATCCTGTAATGCTTTGTGTCCCTTGATTTGAGTCTTTGTCACATATGTGGGATGAGAGTTTAGAGGATGTTCTGAGTCACTCAGCAGGGAAGCTGACAGCTGAGTTTAGCAACAAGAACAATGGCAGAAGAAAGTGGTTAGGCTTTTTCCTATTGTAACCCTTCTGCCCATCTAGTTGGCAGCAACAAGGGCCGGGTTCTGTATCTAGGGGTTCCGTTTCAATAACACAATGCAAAACCGGCTCGAGCCCCCACCCAGTGACCTGGGACAATTACATACCACCCCCCTGGGTACCTCTAAGAGGCAATACTTCCCCTCTCGCAAGCACGGAGTCTGAGTGTAGCAGAAAATGTTTAATAACATGAGGTAAACGACATCAGCATAAAATTGGAAAAACACCACAAACAGGATTCATAACACAAACCATGAGCAAAACCCACCCCAGCAAATTGGGCTGTGTCCTTTCCCTTTGGTTCTTGAATCCAGCAACCCAAAAATCACCCAGAGTCCCCAAAGTCCAGCACCCCCAAAGTCTCTTGGGTCCAGCAACCACCCAAAGTCCCAAAAGTCCAACAACCCCCAAAGTCTCTGTCCCTGATCCGTGCAGCCCCAGAGAAAAAGGGGGGAGCACGCAGGGTGTTAAGGGGCACCTTACGTGATCCGAGGCTGGCCAGCCGTCTGTTTCTCCGTGGGGGTTCCGCCACAGCCTTTACCACGAGCCAGTCCACTTTCCTGCCATCCCACGAACTGCTCCGCTCTCTCTACAAGCCGCTCCGCTCTGCTCCGCTCCGCTCACCGACCTGTGAGCCGTTCCAGCCGTCCCCGCAAACAGCTCCGCTCGCCGTTCCTTGGGCCACTCCAACCGGCCCCGCAAGTCTCCACGCCGCTCGCTGCTCCTCCAGTCGTCCCCACAAATTGCTCCGTCAGCTGCTGAGCAATATAGCTTCAGGCTCCCCCACTAGTTAACACAGCACTCAGTGATCTCAGCTCTTAATAACATCAGCTCTTTTGTGATTTCAGCTCTTAGCGATTTCAGCTCATTAGTAGGGGAGCCCCAGTGCTGGTGCACCATTGGCCCAAAGTGAATTCAGCTCAACAGCCTGTAACTAGACTCCTACGGGAATCAAAGTTAGCTCTGACATTCAACAGTGGAGAGGGGAGGCAGTGCAATTGGTGTTTTGGACCCTCAGAGGGGGCCCATACCATCAGGTACAAATACCTGTCCCCATCCTCTCTCTCAATTCACTGGGTTTTGTAACCCATGCCCCTTGTCAAGCAAGTGCTACTTAGGTAATGGTGAAGGACTCACTCAGTCCTTCTGTCATACAACAGTTCCACTGGCCTTGATTCACAGAATCAGGGTAACAAAACTCCATTCTTCCTGCCCCAATAACAGAGAAACTGGGGATCCCACACCAGCCAAAGTAACCACTTTCAGTTGCAGTGTTTCCTGCCAGGCGAGTGGGTGTGCCTATGCAAATAAGATCAGCCCCTGGAGTTCTTTTCCACACTCGCCATAATTCACCACCAGATGTCAGGGTAGAGCTCATCCTGACTCTGCTTACACTATTAATTCAGAGACTGAGGAACAGGGGCATATGGTAAATTGGTTTTAGTGCAGGGGTTCTCAAACTTTTTTTGGCTGGGACCCTCTTTGAAAATATTTCAGGCTGTGATGACCCCCCTTCATACCATGCCACCCTTACTTCTGCACTGCTGCTGGTAGCGGTGCTGCCTTCAGAGCTGGGCGCCCAGTCAGCTGCTGCCTGTCTCGCAACCCCCCCCTCCCATAGTCTTGCGACCCCCTTTGGGTCAGGACCCCCAGTTTGAGAAATGCTGGTTTAGTGCTTCTAGATATTTTGGGTTTAGAATATGAGTTGGGAGGAAACTGAAGGAGTAAACTCTGGGAATGTAATGCAACTATGAAACTGTGATGTCTTTCATTATTGTGTACTGAGCCTTTAAATTCCTAACACTCCATGTGCAGAGTTTAGCACCTATTTTGCTCTTAGTTATTAATAGTATTACCATAATACTAGGACCCCCAGTCATGGACCAGGAATCCGTTGTGCTAGATCCTGTACAAAATAAGCAAAAAGACAGTCCCTGCCCCAAGGAGCTTACAATCTAAGTTCAGTACAAACTGGCAAAAGAAACACACTCACTATGTGCTCTCCAACAAAGAGTACGTACAGTCTTTCTTGCTTTATTCTAATCTAAAATAAACCTTTACATCTGAAATGCTTTGTTTTCCATTTATACAGAACACAAAACAGGGAGGACAGACCTTGCAGATAGCACAGGCCTGGAAATGAGGAAATCTGGATTCTATTCTCAGCACTGTAGCATCAACTCCCTTTAACCTTGGGAGTCACTTATCCCATAACTCTTAAAACTATCTCTGAGTACCCATCTTTAGACCCAATAGTTGAGACATGAAGAGCAACCTTATAACTCTGCCCTCCCAAAGGATATCAGTCTTCTATTACACCCTCTACCAAGCTATCTCCTACCAATACAACACGTGATTAAACAAAACATACAGAACTAATAGTGTTCACAAGGGGCAGTTTGGTAGGGAAGTGTGAGGAGAAAAGAGAGTTGAAGGGGAAAAGTTACAGTTGTGATATGTGGCTTGAGGTGTACACTATTTGTGGTAATTGTCTTGGTCACCAGGCTAGCTGCACTGCTGTCCCTTCTCAGGGTCTCAGTGAGTACACAGCCACAGGTATCCGGCTTCAGGCCTTTATTGCTCCTGGGATGGAATTCCACAATACGCCCACCCTTACAGTATGCCTACACTGCAGCTGGGGACTACTTGAATACGTCCAGCATTGTCTAGCACCTGCAAACCCTTTTTCTCCAGGACCCTATGACAGCATACATTTGCAGTGATACAGAAACAGCTTCTTCAAAACAAAGCATCATTTATTCATTCCTCAAAGGTACAACGCATTTAGAGCAGAGTATAAGAGTGAAAGGTCTACCCGCATGGGTATTATTTATATTGTCGTCAATTCCCCTCAGCCCAGCTAACCCCAGCTCTGGTAGGGTGTAGCAGGCCATCCTGCTCATAGAATCTGTATCTCCCTGTCACTCTGTGTGTCTTCCCGGCCTGTCAACTTCTCCTAGCTCGCTCCCCAAAAAATCCTCCCTTTTCCAAGGTCATTGAGCTTTTGGGATTCCTTCGGATGCCAGGCTTTAGCCTTGGGAAGAGTAAACTAGTTCTACCTGGAGGGACTCAGCCAGATAGTTTCCTCCCATTGATGGCCCAGCTCTTACCTCCTCAAGGAGCCTTTGCTATTGTTTTGTTTCCTGTGGTTTCTCCCCTCACAACCTCTTTAGATTTAATTCCAGCAGGTTATTATCAATCACATATCCTGAGTGTATATCTTATTTCTAAAAAACTTCCCAGTTCATCACAGTAACATACAGGTGTGTGTCTGTGAGTGAAAGGGTAAAGAGTTCATGTGTGACGGGTTTGATTACAGAGACCCCCTTGGGACTGTCACCTGATGTGCTCAAATTACCTGTGAGCCCATTTTCCCTGCCAGCTTGGGACTCCAGAACCCTGTCTTGTTGAGCCAGACATGCTAACCTGCTGCAACACAGACCCAGGGTCTGGTCCATGCCCTCAAAGCTGCAGACTTAACTGAAAACAGATCAGCAGGTCACCCGTCTCCAGCACCCAGACACCCAGCTCCCAATGGGATCCAAACCCCAAATAAATCCGTTTTACTCTGTATAAAGCGTATACAGGGTAAATTCATAAATTGTCCACCCTCTATAACACTGATAGAGAGATATGCACAGCTGTTTACTCCCCCAGGTATTAATCACTTACTCTGGGTTTATTAATAAACAAACGTGATTTTATTAAGTATAAAAAGTAGGTTTTAAGTGGTTTCAAGTAATGACCGACAGAACAAAGTAAGTCACCAAGCAAAATAAAGCAAAAACAAACAAGTTTAAGCCTATTACATTGAGAAACTGATTACAGGTAATATCTCACCCTCAGAGATGTTCCAATAAGCTTCTTTCACAGACTAGACACCTTCTTAGTCTGGGCCCAATCCTTTCCCCGGTACAGTGCTTGTTAGTTCCAGCAGACATCTCAGGTGGTAAGCAAGGGTTTTCTCATGACTGGACACCTCTTTTATCCTGCTCCACCCCCTTTTATAACTTTGGCACAAGGCAGGAATCTTTTGTCTCTCTGGGTCCCCATCCCTCCTTCTAAATGGAAAAGTACCAGATTTAAGATGGATTCCAGTAAGACTCCTAGCCTCCGTTCTTCCTGGTTTGGCCCACATGTACACAGGAAGGCTTGCAGGTAAATAAACCATTTACAACCAATTGTCCTAGTCAATGGGAGCCATCAAGATTCTAAACCACCATTAATGGCCCACACTTTGCATAATTACAATAGGACCTCCGAGTTATACTTCATATTTCTAGCTTCAGATACAAGAATGATATATGCATACAAATAGGATGAATATATTCAGTAGTTTATAACATTTTTATGGTACCTTATAAGAGACCTTTTGCATAAAGCATATTCCAGTTACATTATATTCACACTCATAAGCATATTTCCATAAAACATATGGACTGCAACATTACAATGTGATGTTAGGTGGCTTATCTTTTTGTCTTGCTTTTGTCTATTTGTGTCAGATTTGTTTCATGTAGCAAACATTACTGCTTGCAGTCAAACTGTATGTATTAATTTATTAATAAACTTGTTTTTTCTTGCATCAGAGATCACTATTTTTAGAATTTGCTTTATTATATAAATGCCGCCTAAACTTTGTTCCCAAGGAAATTTACAAAAAGGAAATGAGTGCCTTCAGTTACTTGAATAAAGAATGGACAACAAAGCATCTTCTCAGAAGCATGTAGGTGGGGATTTTGCTGAAAACCCCAAAACAAGCCTCCAACTCAATGTGGGTGAGGTTTTGCATCCCAGTTCTGAAAGCATGGTCTAATCTGGTTGCGCAGTCTGAAAGACTCTCAGCTACCATTATGTCTAAAGAAAAGTTGGAGGCAGCAAGCTACGATGGCAACTGTCCAGAGTAGCCGTATAACAGTGCACAGGTAGAAAGGATGTCTTGTGGCCCCCCATGGAGCCACCAGAGTGTCTGAAGCTTCCTAAGGGAAAAAGGAAAAGAGCTGTTCCAAGAAAACATTTCTGAATTCTCTTCAGCCTTATGCCCAGAGACAGTCCCAGGGATATGTGACATCGATGGATATGCCTGGTGCTTCCTCAGAATTGGGTGCTGAGGTGGTGGCAATAAAGCAAGTTTCTTGTTGTTAAACAGGGAGCTGCATGGGGTCAGGACAGAATGAGCCTCGTGGAAAGAAATGTTAGGTGTGTAATGGGTGTGGGCAAGCAGCAAACACCTCGACCTCCCGAGAGGAGCTGTAGTAGCAGATGAGGAAAAATCGGCTACTTTCTTGAACTTATTTCGAAAGGCCTATACTCCACTTTAAATCACTCTTAAGCCCGGTTTTGAGGCCTCGTGTTGGTCCTCTGCAAAGGGGTGGGCATAGTGCCTGTGAGACTGACATCGCCTGAGCCTTCCCACAGTCTGATACCTTTATGCTGTTTTTCCTCCAACCAGAGGGGAATCAGTGAGGGTGTGAGTGCCATCAATTCCACCTTACACAGTGGTATGAAGCTAAAACCAAATTTGTCTCAGCTCCAGTAAGGATCCCCTTTATCAATCACTGGCTTTCTATTATCTATCTCGGTTTTTATGTCACTATAGCATATTAAAACCATTGGGTTTTATTAGTAGACCTTAAACAAAACCAGTACAATTTGACAAATCCTGCAAACATCACTAAGACTTAAATAAAACTGCATCGAACGGTTTAACAATTTCTACAGCTGTTTGTTTCCTTTCAAGAGCTTAATGCATTTGCCAATATTTTTGACTATTCCATACTTGTAAGAAAGGTTCTGTCCTCTGAAGCTACTCCTCTGTCAGATTGTCTGGGTAGCTGAATTATTTTTCCAGCTCACAGAACAAAGATAAAAAAACAAGGAAAACTGTCAGTCTATGAGAAACAGAGACTAATATTTCCAAATATAGGCACTAAACTATTTGGATGCTACTTTTGCCTCCTAACGGTATCATCCCAAACTGTAAACTAATATATGCATTGGCAAAAGTCTTGAATCATCTTCAGAAATAAGTTTATAAATGTTTGGACTAAAGAAATCCATCAAATATTTTCTTCCCTGTGCTTGTACCACACACACCCACACACACACACGCATTTCCTTCAGAATGTGCAGTTAGTTCTAACAGAAAATATTAATAAATGAATTTAAAAAAAAGCCTCCGAAGAGGCTGCAGTTATAATTGATAGCCATCTTCCCTGGTATTAAATAGAAGGTAAGAAATTTCATTCATTTGGGGAGAGAGGTGGCGGTCATGGCAGATTGCTAGTGAAATTAATATTTTGGCACTGAAACCGTCATACATGAAGAGCTTGTGGGAAATGCCTAAATGAACATTTTTTGTTTGCATGAAAAATTATCTTTCCTAAGAGCAGCTGTCCAAAAAGAAAGATTAGTGTTTGCCAAGTTTAAATATTAAGATCCAGACACCTTGCTCTTCCGAAGATGTAATGCCTGTGTGAGGAGGAGGAAGGGTAAAGGGATTGGGGGGGGGGTAGCTCCTGCCAAGAGGGGTTAAAAGCAGCCCTGGGGAGGGCTGTGGCTGGGGAAAGGCTGATTGGGGAAGCAGCCTCAGCTGTGGCCACGCCCCAATCAGGGCCCAGCTGGCCCTTATAAGAGGGCAGTGGGCCAGGAGCAGACAGTCTCTCTCTAGCTTGCTGAGGGAGAAGGGCCTGGTTGCTGGGGAGCTGAACAGAGTACCTAAAGTGGAGCAGGGCTGGGGGAAGGCTAGAGGAGCTGGGGAGCTCCAGCCTGGAAACCCCCCAGGCTGCAGGCCTTCTTAAAGGCTGGAAAGGGTACTGGAGTTACAGAGGGGCAGCCCAAGGGTAGGCAGAGGCAGCAGGTCCAAACCCCCCTTGCTGGTGATGAGTGGCATTTACACTGCAGTCTGCCCCAGTGAATGGGGGCTAGATCGAGACTGGCAGTAGCCATAGTCTGATGCGAGGTGGGGAGAGAGGGTGGGGGTTCCCTGGGGAGGGGAGACCCAGATCTGTGGGGGTACTGCCAGGGGGCAGCACCCTGGCCTGAAAGGGGCACCGGGGTCCAGAAGGGACTCGGGCCCTGTCAAGGCTGTATCCCCACTTTGAACTTTAGGGTACAAGTGTGGGGGCCTGCATGAGGACTTCTAAGCTTAACTACCAGCTTAGTTCTGGTCCGCTGCCACCATTCCCTTCCCTGGGAAGCTTTTAGAAACCTTTCACCAATTCCCTGGTGAATACAGATCCAAACTCCTTGGATCTTAAAACAAGGAGAAATTGACCCTTCCCCCCTCCTTCCTTTCACCAACTCCTGGTGAATACAGATCTAACTTCCTTGGATCTAAAAACAAGGAAAAATCAATCAGGTTCTTAAAAAGAAGGCTTTTAATTAAAGAAAAAGGTAAAAATCATCTCTGTAAAATCAGTATGGAAAATAACTTTACAGGGTAATCAAACTTAAAGAGCTCTGAGGACCCCCCCCTCTAGCCCAGGTTCAAAGTATAGCAAACAAAGATAAACATTCTAGTAAAAGGTACATTTACAAGTTGAGAAAACAAAGTAAAACTAAGATGCCTTGCCTGGCTTTTTATTTACAAGTTTGAAATATGAGAGACTTGTTTAGAAAGATGGGGAGAACCTGGATTGATGTCTGGTCCCTCTCAGTCCCAAGAGCGAACAACCCCTTAAACAAAGAGCACAAAACAAAAGCCTTTCCCCCCCCCAAGATTTGAAAGTATCTTGTCCCCTTATTGGTCCTTTGGGTCAGATGTCAGCCAGGTTACCCGAGCTTCTTAACCCTTTACAGGTAAAAGGATTTTGGAGTCTCTGGCCAGGAGGGATTTTATAGTACTGTACACAGGAGAGCTGTTACCCTTCCCTTTATAGTTATGACAGGCCCATTGGCTGCAAATGCTAATTCCCTGGACAACCAGCAGGAGGTGCCATGGGGTGAGTCCTGCCCTGTTACAGGGGGAAATCTCTTTTCAAAACAAAAATAAATTGAAGTACCCTTGGTCAACTTTTAATGAGAGAGATAACTTTCAAGTCTGAAACCTAGGAACCAAGCCTTCCTTTGGAACAATTTACTCACAGCAAAGGAGGGAGCATGTAGGAAGAGGGTTTAATTAAAGTGTTGACGAAAGCTTTTTGCTGTAGGATCATCCTGATGCTATACTATTCCACTCAGGTGTGTCCTGACTCTATGGAACTAAGGGCTAGTCTATACTAGAAAAGGTTTGCCGGTATAGCTATACCAGGATAGCTATACTAGTATACTCTCCTTGTGTAGATGCAGCTTATAAACAGGAAAATGAAGGTTACTCACCTGTAACTGGAGTTCTTAGAGATGGACTCTGCATATTCACACTCATGGCATATGCAAATGGTGCAGTTCTGATGGTGCATCATTTCCTAGCTGTGCCCGTTTGAGCACTATCATGTGCCCTCCTGCTTCTCCTCCTCACTGTTCCGGAATATCTGAGGATGAGGCTATAAAAGTGGCATGGTGCTCTGGCTGACGTACATCCTTCCACCACAATCTCAGGTCAGAGATTGTAATTAGGACTCCAAGGAAGAGGGGAATGTGACTCGGAGTATGAATTTGCAAGTTCCTTACAGAACTACAGTTACAGAAATGTATCCTTCCTTTCTTCTTTGAGTGGTCTCTGCACATTCCAACTCATGGGATACTTTGATAAGCACTACCATTAACTGAGGAAGGTGGGACACAGAATCTTTTTAAATAGCAACTGGAGTACTGCTCTTCCAAACTAAGCATCCAACCAGGATGCTAGATCTAGTGAGAAGTGTTTCATGAAGGCTTTCTTCTTAATGGTTGGTTGACCCCTAAGGATCTGACTGTTAACCTGGTGTCTCATTTTTTTTCCAGGATGTCAGTTCTCACACTAAACATGCCATCCCCCTCAAAAGGCAGGTCCTCCAGACTTGTTCTAGTTTCTGGTGGAACACTCAATGATCTGTGCCAGATGTGATGTCTCAATGTTGTGACTGTCATTACTGCTCTTGAAGCCATATCAGAGGAGTCAAAGGATGCTCTAAGCCTGTGTTTGCCACTAGCTGTCCTCCTGCTATCAAGGCCTTGGCTAATTTCTTTTGCTCATCAGGCATGGTTTTAGCAACTAATGCCATTCTTCTACAAATGGTATTGATACCTGGACATTGCAGATTGGGCATTAGGAGCTCTGATTACCAAAGATGCTGAGGAGAAAACTTTCCTGCCCTCTCTTTCTGATGGAATGGAAAGTACCTCACCTCCTTTTGACCCCTGGACTGCCATTGAAGCCACTTATGAGTTGGGAGCCAGGTGGGCAGGGAAGAATGAAAATGCTTCAGAATGCAGCTCATGCAGTTTGTCAGCTTTGTTTGCCATAGACTGACTGGAAGCAGGAAGTTCAAAATCTCTTTGTAGCACCCCTTCCAAGAGAGAGAGGGTGTTCCAGTTTTTAGGAGAGCCCAAAATATTAAAAACCTGGGAGGTCTTTTCCACTGAAATAGAATACATTTTTAAATTCTATGTCATTCTATCCACCAGCTCATGGAACTGAAGTACATGTTTTGATGGGGGTAATACAGAGGCAAACTCCCAGAGCATCATCAGGAGAGGACTGCTCATCCAGATCTAGATCTGTTTGCTGGTGTTCCCTTGGCTCCAAGTGTTCCCCCTCCAAAAGCGTGTCTGGGAATGGCCTCTAGACCCCAGACAGGAAACTGGATCTGGAAGTCTTGGATCCACCAACTGAGATTTTCTCTGAACTGTAGTAGGGGAGGGATTTCTGTCAGGACGAAATTGATCAGTGTGCCACTAGTGTCTAGATGAAGGCCCGTAAAGGTCATCTAACCTAAGGGGGTGGAAAGGAGATGTCAGGGGAGATGTGAACCTTCTCCTCTATTTTTCTTCTTTTCCCCAGTGGGGAAATGGGAGCAGAAGGAGTACATGGGACCTTTCTTTTATCACCATTATCTCTATGCCTTTGGTCACACACCCTCCCACACACGTAGTGCAGTGTGGCAGTGGCTCTGCTTCTGTTTCCCAGCTGTCTCAGTGCTTGGCAGGCTCTTACTCCTCCCACATTCCACAGTATAACAAGAAGATGAACGCTTCCACCCATACTGGGTGTACAAGCCTAAGTTGGTCATGGAAACCAAACAAGGTAATCTTTCCACACCAAGCCTACTTTCCCCTGGGGAGGCTCTGATAGGCAACAGTCCTCTTCCATTCCTGGCCTGAGTAAAGGGCCATGAGGGTGAAATTTAATGGCTTATGACATACAGAATGTTAAAGTCTACAAAACTATTTTTGATGCAAAAAGATTTTGCACAGCTCTGTCCAACTAAGCTACAAAGTAGTTTTCTGAAGTCTCCAACTATCGGATTTGAAATTCATAGTGGTACCTTAGGGACATAAAGCTTCTGTTGTCTAGACTTCCCCCGTTCACTTTAAATATCTTTGTACATACCAAATGGGAAAGGAAGAAAGTAAAAAGGCATCTAGAAGTCCTTTTGAACTAACACTCAAGTTATGGGTTAAAAGAGCCTGGAAGTATAGAGAGGTATGGGAAAAAAAATCTTAAGACATATGATTGACTTTAGGAGCATTAAATTCAATCCAAATAGGTTTAAGTAACCATACTAATATTTGCAATGCATAATTTATTTGTTGTGTATCAAGGTAAGAGTTAAATAATTCACAACAAAATATCTTCAGTTAATGTAGTCTTTGTTGCTTTCCATAGGCAGCAAATGATTTCTTCACATTTAGCAGCTATTTGAAATTATACACTGGGGGTTGCGGGTGGGGGGTTGTGACTTTTATTCAACAAAATAAAATCCTTTGAAGTTTTTAGATTGATGTGATTGGTCACATGACATTGGCTGTGTCCCCAGACTGGATGAGCATAACTCCTAGAATCAGGAGGAGGGCTTGAAGAAAGGGCTTTGACTCTCTTAGGCCACATCTACACAGAGATATTACATCAGTGTTGTTTGTTAGCCCTAAATGAGGTGATTTAACTGTAGCAAACCAAAGTGAGCACACACCACTTTGTTATGTAATTTTCATTGTTAATCACTGAGTCCACACCACTCTGCAATAATGCAAATTAACCACTCAGCATTCTAGGCAGATATCCCATGGTACACTGTTCTGCTGCTCTGGTTGATGCTCTGGGCTTTTTCCATGCACTATATTCTGGGGTGTGTATATATATATACTGGAAACTACAGGAATTGTGGGACTTGGGGGTCATCCATTCATTTTGCCAGCACTATTTTCAAACATGTGTCAGGCAGCATGGAGGACTTAGAGCTGGGCACCACATCATCACAGTCATTATTACAAACAGCATAATGCACGTGTGTTTTGAGTTCTGGAGGTGGATGGATTTGGCTTTGCAATTTCATAGGGCTGGTAATGCTGCTGTGGCATGGTTAATGGTGGAGGTGGAGCAAGAGGATGAAACTGACTAGTTAATTCTGCAGAGTATGTACCTTGAGTACTTTTTCTCAGTGAAGCACCACTTATAGGCACAGCCAGTAATCATAGTTCTGACACTTCTACTAACAGGCACTTGGGTTGGAAGTTAAATAATAATTTTTTGTGATTACAGTGTTTTATTGTCCACCTCTGACAGCCTGGCTATTAAAAATCCTGTTCTACTAGGCTATGAATACTAAGTTTTTTATCTGTATACATAGCCCATGCTTCTGTCAATGGTCTTTAAAACAACTTTAAATATGGAGATATACCTATCTCATAGAACTGGAAGGGACCTTGAAAGGTCATTGGTCCAGTCCCCTGCCTTCACTAGCAGAACCAAGTACTGTCCCTAACAGTTGTGTTTTTGTTTTTCCCAGATCCCTAAATGGCCCTCTCAAGGATTAAACTCTCAACCCTGGGTTTAGCAAGCCAACGCTCAAACCACTGAGCTATCCCTCCCCCAACAGCAGTCATCAGGATTTTTGGGTTTTTTGCCCGAAGAGTGGAGCAGGCAGCTGTCCACCAACTCCAGCTGGTCTGGGACTAGCGGGAAAAACAAAGTTCACAAATACTTAGAGCATGCGCATCTCCAAGGTGGGGGCCAATTCCACTCCAATTTTTTTTAAAAACAAAAAGGCTCCAAACTCTTCAGTTAGTTCAGCCAGACGCAGAGGGAGTTAGCCATA
>NW_020679558.1:0-2929 GCF_002925995.2 Terrapene triunguis | reverse complement strand
TCTACATTTTCAAATATATTGATTTCAAGTACAACACAGAATACAAAACATACAGTGCTCAGTTTATATTATTATTATGTTGACAAATATTTGCACTGTAAAAAAATAAAAGAAATGGTATTTTTCAATTCACCTCATACAAGTACTGTAGTGCAATATCTTTATTGTGAAAGTGCAACTTATAATTCCATATTTGTTTTTGTTTTTTTACATAACTGCACTAAAAAACAAAACAATGTAAAACTTTAGAGCCCATGAGTCCACTCAGTTCTACGTCTTGTTCAGCCAGTCGCTAAGACAAACAAGTTTGTTCACATTTAGGGGAGATAATGCTGCCCACATCTTATTTACAATGTCACCTTAAAGTGAGAACTGGCGTTCGCATGGCACTGCTGTAATATAAAGTGAGCACTCTACACTTTGTATTCTGTGTTGTAATTGAAATCAACATATTTGAAAATGTAGAAAAACATCCAAAAATATTTATAATAAATTTAAACTGGTATTCTATTCTTGTTTAACAGTGCGATTAAAACTGCTATTAATCGCGACTATTTTTTTAAATCTAGTTAATTTGTTTTGCATTAATCACTTGAGTTAACTGCGATTGACAGTCCTAGTTTTAAATTAAAAAAAAATATTTGAAATTGAACCCAGACTGGCTGTGTGAGCATCACGGGGACTTGTGCTCCTCTCATCACACTTTAGGAGCTTCTGAGTGCCCCAGTCCCCCAAGGACAGGTCTAGACAACAGTCTCACTCCAGCCATGAGGCCACCCAAGCCCGCATTAGCGATGAACGGTGAGACCCTCTAGGCTAAGGGCATTAGACACCCAAAACCCATTAAAATCCCAGTCCTATTGAAAGTTAATGGGGGAACTTGCGCTCCTGAGGCACTTTGAGAACTGCCCCCATGCAGCCCTGTAGTCTACAAGTGGGTCTGTCCAGACACGCAGGATTGGTTTGGTTGTGTTGAAAGTTGAGCTGACGATAGGATTTTAACTTGCGTGAACTAACATGATGAGAGTCTCAATCTACATGATGATGGGGTGACTTCAGATTGACATGGGGGTGGCTGGGTAGCGGAGATCAGAATCTGACCCCAGTGTCTTGTACAGCAGAGCTGCTCGGATAATGGCCAACAAAACAGATTTCCATCTGAACAGTTTTCATAGCACCAGTTTCAGAAGGGAGGAGGTTCTGCTTTGAGCTTTTAATTCAGTCCATTCGGAGCCAGCCAGATGGTGCCAATAATCCCCACGTCGGGGACATGATGGAGCTGCCGCACCGTGGCTGGAGAAAACTTAACTCCATTACCATCGAGCAGCCTCGAGCTCCAGCTTACAACCAGCTCTGTATTAAGCTGTGTGGATAGTACATTGAGCGGGTGGCAGCTGTCAAATACTTGGGCAGCATCATAGACTGGGCTGGAGGATGCTTGAAAGATGTGGGCACTCGTACGGCGGCAGCTGCTGCCATGTTTCGGGCCGTTCAGTGACACCTGTGGAGATGTCAGGACATCCAGCTTCCTACATAGCTGCAGATCTACAGAACCGCGGTGACACCAACTCTACCATATGACCGTGAAATGTGGGCTCTGAGGAAGGCTGAAGAGTGGTGGAGGGATGTTTTTTGGTTCTTGTCATCTTCGTCCAGCCACTGGACCAGGACTATTTCCAGCTCTGATACTGGCCTGCTGGATGACCATGGGCAAGTCATGTCACCTCGGTGCCTCAGTTTCCCCTCTGTAAAGTGGGGATACTTATATCAAGCTCTTGGAGAGCACAATTTAAAAACTAGGTCTTTTGATTATTACCAAGCCACAGTAGCACATCAACTGCAATCCTAGGTGAGAACGACAGCTGTCTAAATGGCCAGTAACTCTCACCAACAAACATTGCTCCTTCTATTTAAAAAACTAGGAAATAAAATATATATATAAAAAAAATTGTTAATGCCAAGTTTAGGTGCCTGGTGATAGCTCAGGCCCTTCCCGAAGGCTGAATTCAGCAAAACTCTGACTTCTGAGAACCAGGAAATACAGAGAGAAGATAAATGTCCACACAACATTAACTCTGCCCTATTTGTGCGATACCCTAAAATACCCACACCACGCACTCCCACTCTACCGTGTCACTGCAATGGACAGGCGCTCCCTGCCCTGGCCCTATGTTCAAACACTGATCCTACTCCCCCAACAGAATACCACACTTGTAAAGTGTAACGGCCACTTCACAACCTTTTCCAGCCCCTGAGTTGCTGAAGACAGAGGAGAGTATTGTCACACTGTGGCAGCTCAGGCTTTTCAAGACCACTTGGCTCACTCATGCCATCCCCGATGATGGGGGAAGAAGGGCTGACAGGCTGTCTGGAGTGGCTGAAGAGCATGGGTACCAACCTCAGGGCAGACTGTTCAGAAGCAGGGCACAACCCCCACATTGGCTGTGAGTTCTAGACTTAGATTTCACCAACCAAGTATCAAGTGGGAACTCCTCAAGCACTACAACAACCTTAACCTGGGGTCACAGACAGTCCCCTTGGGCACTCCAGTCTGTCTTGCCACCCAAGTAAGGCTGCCTTTGTGATAGAATGTCCCTTACCGCAAAAATCACAATAATATTCAGGGAGCTGACCCCTGGCAGGCACAGATTTGGCTTTCCCAGGCTAAGGGCAGGTGTCAGTGGGTGCCGCACACAATCCCAGGCACCACAAGAAATGTCACATGGACATACATTAAATTAAAAGATGGCAAATTCTGAACCAATAAATACCTTTTTCTACAATGTGTGATTAGACTGTAGTCATCAAAGCGGGACTGCACATTTGTATGGCTAACAAGAATAACCAGTTATTCAGAGTAGCAGCCGTGTTAGTCTGTATCTGCAAAAAGAACAGGAGTACTTGTGGCACCTTAGAGACTAACAAATTT
>NW_020679557.1:0-9268 GCF_002925995.2 Terrapene triunguis | reverse complement strand
TTTTAACCACATTAATTCGGTGGTGTGCGGCCACACTACCCCATTAACTTAAACACAGTAATTCGGTGGTGTGCGTCCACACTAACCCTAATTCGAATTAACAAAATCGATTTAGGCTCTACTCCGTTCGTCGAGGTGGAGTACAGAAATCGATTTAAAGGGCCCTTTAATTCGAATTAACTGGCTCTGTAGTGTGGACGGGTGAAGGGTTAATTCGGATTAAGGCAGCTAAATCCGAATTAAAGTCCTAGTGTAGACCAGGCCTTAGAGTTAGAAAGATTCTCCTAACATCTCACCTAAATCTCCCTTGCTACAGATTAAGCCCATAACTTCTTGTCCTGCCTTTAGCAGACATTTGATCACCATCCTCTTTGAAACAGCCCTTACCATATGTGAAGAGGTGTAACAAGGTGTGTGTAGCACATTTGTTGTAGCATCCTTCAAAAGAAAGATACTAAATGGGAGAGAAAGGGCCGGATTCTGCTCTCAGAGTTACTGGTGTAAAACTGGAGTAACTCCACTGAGTGCAACAGAGCTCCTCCAGATTTACACTGCTGGAAAACAGAGCAGAATCTGGCCCAAAAGATTGAAGAGGTCACCTTTCTTATTACACAATGAGCTGACCTTGATGCATTGAACAAGTAAAAAAGGCCATGTAAACACCACCAATGGGGTTGCCGTCTGTTTTTAATGAGTGACAGCTCGAACGACAGCTTGAACAACAAGTTGTGATGTAAACAGGCAGCGCGTGCAGGCTCAGGCACCGGGAGAGCTCCACTCACTGATAACGTGTTGTTATTGTTAGATGGTGCAGAGGGGCTGGCACATGGGGGCCTGTGGATCTCGCCCATGAGGGGGAAGCAACAGCCTGCAGAGGAAGCACTGGAGTAGCAGCTCCAGCCCTGGCCCGGGGAGAGATTCTCATCCCTCCCAACTCCTGCATCCATCCTGCCCCTTCACAATCCCATTGCTCGTCCATGTAACGTTACTGCAAAGGGAGCACGAGCCTGCTGGGGAAAGAGATTAGGGAAGCTGGGAGCTGTGGCATATACAGGGGCTGCACGTCCCCTCTGCAGGCTCCTGTCATCCGGCCTCACTCTGTGCAGGGAAGCTGCAGCCGTTCAGCTGTGTCCGGGTCCCTATACAGATGCAGGGAGGATGATGACTGTGTTACTATAGCACCCAGGAGCCCCATTTATGGACCAGGGCCTCGTTGTGCTAGGCGCTGCACAAACACAGAACAAAGAGACAGTCCCTGCCACAACGAGCTTCCAATCGAATACACAAGTGACGTGTAAAGTCATCCACAACCTGATGCCTTTATATCCCAAAAGGAGATTTCCCACCTCATGAGGCTGGACTCTGTGGGGATCTTCTGACTTTTTATTTCTAAACAGAGAAGTGGAGAAAATAAATAAAAAAGGCGACTAAGAGAGACAGAGCCTTCTTCCAGCTGCTACGTCCGATCAGCAGAGAACCAGCCATCAGTTCCCACATGTGGATTCCCCTGCACTAGACTGTTCAGGGTTTTACACGTTTCCCTCTGGCCGGTCGCTGCATCGTGCGCCTGTTGCGATTCCGCGAATCGAAATCCAGATGAGCGTATAAGATTCCATCCTGTTTGGTGACAATTAGTAAAATTAGCCCCTCCTTGTAAAATGAAGGGAAACAAACTGAGACAGAACTGAACCTCCCAGTGAGTTTAGCCTGATGAAAAATCCCCTCTCATCTCTTATTCTCCTGCTTGTCCTAGAAATTGTGCGTGTTATCAGAATGGAAACCAGTGCTGGATTCTGACTTTAAGAATCAGCTACTGACAATATTTGGCCAGATCCAAACCCCATATAAATGGACAATCTCCTACTGAGGTCAGTGAGCTTTGGATCAGGTCCCTAGCACCTTTCACAGGAAAATCTTCATGTGCTTTACAAATATACTTTGTTATAGCTCTTTATCTTTTAAGTGGCAAAAATGTTCCCTTGTACACAAAAACCCTGTAAAGGGTACAGTCAAAACCAATAAAACATCAAACTTCCCATCATCCTTGCGCAGTAAGTTTTTTTACATACAGGGAAACTGAGTCACAGAGCAGTAAGTGCCTTACCTTCTATCCCATAGTTAATTAGCAGCAAAGCTAGCAATAAGACTCTTTGGTCCTCTTCTGCTACTCCAACAGCTAAACCTCACTTTCACCTTCTCCTTCCAGAATGATCAGTTTAAGTGCCAAATATATGAATATATGAAGTTGATAACAGACACATTGATTTAGACAGAGATAGTTTGCAAAGAGCCATACCTGGTGCTCCTCTGAAGCTGGGGGTGCTGAGATCCTGGGCTGGAATCCTGGAACAAACAAAGACAACAGTAAAACTTCCTCTTCCACGGTCACTCCCCCAGCTGTAGTTCATTAACTAATGGTGCATCTGAGCTGTGGGTGTGCAGGGCACCATCAGGCATGGCACATGGAGAGAGGCTCATCAGACAGGCTAGTGCTCTTTTATAGACAAGGTGTCTGGGCCATGGGCAGTAGAAGCCTTTCTACATCGCTCCCTTTGTCTCGGAGAACAAAGCCGTTCTCCCGACACAGGAAATTCAAGATACAGAAAACAAACATTCTGAGATCAGTGCTGGCATTTGTGACATTTGCAGCGTCTTTATTACCTAGAGTGGAAGGACAGAGGGTCCATACGAGGCTCAGAGACACCAACAGCAGCAGCAGACCAGCACCAGCCGCAAGGGGCACAATGTAATGTGAGCACTCGCTGGCAGGGGCTGTGGAGGAAGCAAAAAAAACCCCAGACATATGTGTCTGACTTGAGTAAAAAGGGTCAGGTTACCCAGTGGTGGATTAGCCACTGGGCTGACGGGGCCCATGCCTAGGGGCCCCGGCAAATTGGGGGCCCCCAGAAAAATGGGCACCCCCCACCCTGACCCCTGGCAGGAGCGCTGGGCAGGTGGGTGGGGCGGGCGGGGCAAGCCCCAGTGTCCCGACCCTGATCCCAAGCAGTAGCGCCGGGCGGAGTGGAACAGACTGTGGGTGGAATCGGGTGGACTGCAGTGGAAGGGGCAGAATTGGGGGGGGACAGGGGCTGTGGCTGGGGCCACAGGCAGAAGGGGCAGCATGGGGGCAGGACTGCAGGCAAAAGGGATGGGGAGGGGCCCCCCACTTGCTCTGGCCCAGGGCCCCATCAAACCTTAATACGCCTCTGGTACTGATGCCACCACATCCAGCTCTTCTCTCCTGATCCCCACTTCACCACAGGCCTTAACCCCTGAGGAGTGAGGCTACAGGAGTCTTCAGCATCTTTCAATCTCTCTGTTTTGCCCTTTTCATTAGGCCAATGATTTCTCCTATAATCAGAATCTTCTCTGCACCTTCTGCCACCTACAAAATCCTCCCTGTAGGTCTCTCCTCACCTCATCACCTCTCCACATCTCACCAGAAAACAGCTCTCTGCACCCTCAAGTGCCTCTGTTCCCTTCTCCCTCTGATACTGGCTGTCATTTAACTCGGTAGGGTGCTTTACAGATACAGTTGCTGTGAAAGTTTCCACAGGAAATCACTGCCTGTGAGCACTGCAAGTCCCCTTTCCTCCTTCCCCAAAATTCTCTGCAGCTCTGCCTGCTCCTACATATTACCCGACATTTCACAACTTTCTCTAATTACAAATTGCATTAAAGCCACTCTGACCATGGACACTTTACGTGTCTAATTACCGTCATAATTATCATAGGGCCTCGGAGTCCGAGTCATGGACCAGGCCCTCACTGGGCTATCGATCTGACTTCCCTCTACTCCCAGCCCCTAATATAAAATCACTCACCTTCCATATACCTGGCAATTTTCTTAACACTCTTGCCAGAAGAGTTGAATTTAACATCACAGGTGAAATTCTTCCCACTGGTCCAGGTGGCCACGGGGACACTGATGTGATTTATGAACACCAAGGAGCCATCCTTTGCTTTCAGCGAACGCGTCAGCCCCTGTTCCTGCAGATCCCCAGAAATACTCCAGGAAATTTGGACTGGGCTGGAAACTCCATGGACCACACAAGCCAGATCAGCCGTCCCGGGGGAGAGGAGGCTGTGGGGAGATGGAGCCAGAGGCAGCACCCAGCTGCTAGTGGTGTAACTGTCTGCGGAATAAAGCACAGAGTTCAGTGTGATGCTCAGCTGAGCTGCAGTTTGATTTAGGGGGTTAATTGTACAAGATGAAAATAACTCAAAGGAAAAATATGTTGTATAAATAAGAAAATATTAAGAAACTGAAAAATCAAATCCACCCAAACTAACCACATATTTGCACTTGGCAGAAGGGAAACTCTGCGCTATCTTAGAAACCGATGCAGTCCTAAGAACATTTCCTAATTTCAAGACATTCTTTCATTTAAACATGGCTCTTAGGTTAAAAATATTCCCAGCGTGTGCCCTGACCAGGAATAAGACAGAACATTTTCAAGAGTTCATTTTCACCATTTTTCTAGCTTTAATTTTTTCTCTTCTTTCAGCAATTACTGTTTACTTGCTCTTTTTTGGTTTCAAACAGTCTGTCTTTGAACAATGGAATCTTTGATAAGCAGTCAAACCAGCTTTTTACATTTTAACGTGCACATGAACTATGTCAGCATTGTCATTCCATTTCTTTCCTAATCATCCAGTTGTTTCCTTACCTCCTACAATCAGGGTGGATCCGTTGTCGAAAGTCAAGAAGCTCATGTATGAATCAGTACAGTAATAAACCCCCGAGTCATTCCGTTGGGCATTGTAGATTTCCAGTGTCAAGTTGTGTCCTTCCAATATGCAAGCAACTTTACTGACTCTTTGATTATCTGAGCATCTTTTAATTAACATGGGGGCCTCCCCTTCCCGTCTCCTGTACCACTGAGCTGTCACACCTCCTGCTACAAACTGTTTTTTGGAAGAGCACTGGATCTTCGCTGTATCATTAATGTTCACAAACAGGAACGGCTGAAGTTGGTGCAGAAATAACTGCCCTTGTACCACTGTAGGAATAAAAGCGGGTGTGTTATTAGAGTCAATTTTCAGCAGGTCACAATCTGCCCTAAATAATCAGGATAATTCAGAATTTAACCAAATGCAATCAGATTACATTGTGCAAAAGTAAATGGAAGAGCATCTAAACTGCAGCAGAATTGTCCTAAGCTACCAGATAACATGAAAGCCGATGTCCAATTGAAAGGACTCCTTTCTCAATTCCAAGCTTAATGGTACAACTAATGCAAAAGCTTTACCCATGAAAGACAAGAGCAGGTATTTGGAGGACAGCATGACTGTAACAAGCAATATTCGGAAAGATGAAATTTAAAAGCACCCGTCCGGTACGCTGCTCAAGTGCAAAGGGTCCAACACCCTGGTCGGTTCTGCTGAGGAACGCCTCCTGGGGGAAGTGCTGTGGTGTCAGATACTTTTCACAGGGGCTTCTTGTCGGCTGTTGCATTTGAATCGAACATGGATATATTATCATGATTCAGAATAATGAAATGATCACCAGGACGTGGCACAATGTAGAATATACAAGAAATAAGAGCAGTGTGGCGACAGCGGCGTGGGCGGTGGCTCAGGCTAGCCGTACGTGTCCAGAAGGTCGGGCACGATTGCATTGGAGAGGGTAGCCCGGGTTGCCACCTGTGCCGCCGTGGTCACACCGCTATCTCTCAGTGCGCTACATTGAGCGGCTGCCCTCCCAGCCGCAGTGTAGACGTGCCCTAAATGGGAGCTGGGCTCTTCTGGAAGTGCGGCCCCAGCTGTGGGTGATGAACAGCTGAGAAACGGGCTTCTCCCTGCGGCCTCAGTATTTTACACACCGCTGCGCCTTATTGCTTGACAACATGATACTGAACAGTAATTTGGGAGCAGATTCTCAGCTGGTGTAAATCAGCATCGCTCCACTGACGCCAACGAACTGACACTGATTTACACTAGTTGAGCATCTGGCCCTTGGAGGTCTTTAAGGGAATCCTGAACGCTCACAGTGCGGCTCGCTTGAGAAATGAGACCAGGAAATCCCTGTGGCTGGATTTCCGGACCCCAGAACAGCTCAAGCTTTGTCACCTGACTCCAAACTCTGCAGTTCAGATCCCTCATTTTGCACACCCCAAACTCCCATTGATTCGAGTGGAATAGTGCTGGGTGCATCAGGAACGCAGGGTCTGGCCTTGTCAGCCCAGAGTTTGTGGGGCTACAAGGGGCATCGTGGGTGCACTGCAAACACTTCATGCAGCAAGTTGTTCTGCTTCATATTTATAATCATAATGATTCCGATCTTGTCATGAGTAGATCCCAACGTGCTTTACAAAGGGGGTCAGTATCATCATCATCATCATCCCCATTGTACAGATGGGGAAACTGAGGCACAGAGCGGGCCATTGACCTGCCCAGGATCACCTCACAGGAGAGACAGGAATAGAACCCAACTCTCCCGAGTCTCAGTCCAAAACTGCCTAGTGGATAGAACTAATTATTAACATGGTCTTGTTGATAATTAGCGATTGACCTATTTTCTCAATGTCTCTGTGTTTGTGCCATGAAATTTCATTTGTTTCACGCTGCTGAAAGGTAAATCCCAGTTTTGTGGTTAGTTCAACTGTTCTGCTTCACCTTTGCTCTAACCATCCACTGGCTACAGAGGAATCGGGGGGAGCAGTTTACACTTTCTTGGTAACCAAAAGCAGGGGGATAGAACTGAAAAGAAGAAATCCCCCCAAGCTCTTTGCTCGGTGAACGAACAAACAAAACAAAAGTGTCAAAATAAGTGGGTAGAAACTGACCACAAAAGCAAGTGCAATTATCCGAGCAAACAGGTTTTGATCTTTTTTTAAACCATTGCTCCTTTGCAGCAAACATGCCTCTTTGTCCTGTAGCCTGCGGTTTTCTTAAGATCGGTTTCAATTTGCTTTCTTATCAAACATAACGTAGAAATAAAAATCAACCAAAACAATTACAGTTGCTTTCTCTGTGTCTTGGATTTTAATAGACTTGCAAAATGAACGTATATCAGTTGTGTGTGACTGGGGGCAAAAGTCTTTAGGGTAAATTTTCAAACATGCCTAAATGACTTAGGTGCCTAACTCCCATTGATTCTGAAAACGCTGCTAGTCACCTACCTGGATCTTTAAGCACCTAAATACCGTTTAAACTCTAGTTCCGAGGGCCCTAGATACCACTGAAAAATAAATCAATGGTACTTAGTCTTCCAAGTGCCTAAATCACTTTTGAAAGCAAGACGGGTTCCTAAGTGATTTAGGTGCCTCTACTGCAATTTGGCTAAATTTCTGTAACAATTAGGGTTAGGATCATAATTTTATCATTAAAACAACGAGGAGTCTGGTGGCACCTTAAAGACTAACAGATTTATTTGGGCATAAGCTTTCATGGGTAAAAAACCCACTTCATCAGATGCGTGGAGTGAAAATTACAGATACAGGCATAAATATATATTGGCACATGAAGAGAAGGGAATTACCTTACAAGTGGAGAACCAGTGTTGAAGGCCAATTCAGTCAGGGTGGATGTGGTCCACTCCCAATAATTGATGAGGAGGTGTCAATACTAAAAAAGGGAAAATTGCTTTTGTAGCAAGCCAGCCACTCCCAATCCCTATTCAAGCCCAACTTGATGGTGTTAAGTTTGCAAATGAATTGTAGCTTTGCAGTTTCTCTTTGAAGTCTCTTTTTGAAGTTTTTTGTTGAAGGATGGCTACTTTTAAAGCTGTTATTTAGTGTCCAGGGAGATTGAAGTGTTCTCCTACTGGCTTTTCTAGGTTACCATTCCTGATGTCTCATCTGTGTCCATTGTGTCCAAGTAGAGCTGTGACCACGTGGGTTGCAAGGCCCGTAGCTAGGAGCTGGGCCCAGCCTCACTGGCCAGGAGCCGTCACCACAGGAGTTATGGACTTTCCTCAGATTCATGGTTTCTGTGAACACCACGCCAAAATCATAGTCTGAATTCTAGCTAAGCTGATGTGCCTGATCCAAGGACCTTTGTATGGGACGATGCCAGTGTCCCTGTACGAAACACATCTATGGCACTAGGCCCCAAGTTAAGCAAAGGTCTTTTAATCTAGCTCTTTACTTATTTATCCTCACCCCCCCCCCCACTGCAGTGTCGGGAGGAATTATCCCCATTTTACAGCTGGGGAGTGGAGGCCCAGAGAGACTTGGGGTAACATGTTCAAAAGCCCCTAAGTGATTGGGAGGCAAAGGCCCACTTTCAACAGGGACTAAGGCTTGAAAGTCATTGGGATGTAAGTGACCGGCCCTCGGTCACACACGGAGCCTGTGGCAGAGCAGGGGTTTGAACAGAGAGCCCCTAAGTCTCTGGCTAGCACCTTGACAACCGCACCGTCCTTCCGCTCTTCAAGCAAGTGCTGAAGTCCCAGTGAACCAGTTAGGCCAGGAGAGGTGTTTGCACCACATTCAATTTCCCCTGGAGCTAGGTATGAATGAGACACGGGTCAGACCTTGGCCCACATCCTGGTCCCTTGGTGCTGCTCCTGTGACACCAAGGAAGCAGGAACTGGCTGCACGTGCCGGGGGTGTAAAGGCAGCAGAGCCAGCCCTTGCAGCCAACAGCCCTTGGCATGTGGCCGGAGCATTCTGCACTCAGGGTCTCCCCAGTTGGCAAATGGATCCTTGGGAGTCATGACCTGCTGGTGCAGTTTGGAGCAGCCTCCAGGCTGGGCCAGCTTATATATGGCTGGAAGATCAACTTAGGATAACAGGAGAGTGGACCCAGCAAAGGATCTGGCCCTGATTTGCAGTAGGGTTTTATTGAGGCTGAGGTTTGAAAGGGCAATTTGGATGCTCAGTTAATGTGAGTTTGGCAACCAAATCCCTGATGGGGCTTTGTAAATCTCAGCCCTAATATCCAAGTACGGTCATCTCTGTGGATCGGCTGTATTCCGGACTGTGTGGGTCTTCTTAGCACATGTGCAACATGCCTCAGGTGGCACGTGACCAGGATTCACCACCAAATTTGGTCCGTTGGTTGATGAAAACTGTTTAGAGGGGATGGATTTGGAATCTTAGTGGGCATTTCACTTTGCTCCCTTCGTAAACCATTTTGCACATTACGCGAGGGAACATGCATTCTGCGTATATCTGAAGTAAGTGTCCTAAACCACTTTTTGCCCCGAATTGTCCCACATGAGAGTGTGGTGAAGTGACACCATACTCTAGCCTAATGGTCCCCAACTTTTTCCATGGGGCGGGCGCCAGACGACTACCCGCCGAGGACCGTGGCTGCCGGA
>NW_020679556.1:0-4398 GCF_002925995.2 Terrapene triunguis | reverse complement strand
TTTTTCGCCTGGGGCGGCGAAAAAGCCAGAGCCGGCCCTGCCCCCTACAGGGGCAAGGACCGGCCGGGGTCCACCCCGAGCCGATAAACTTTACATGGCCACTCGTGTGGCCCCGAGCCGCTCTCCCCTGCCGCTGCCAGGGTCCGGAGCCCTGGAGCCCCCCCATCTCCCTCCTGGGGGAGCAGCCCCCTTGCCCGCCCGGTGCCCGTACTCACCAGCTCCAGGAACTGGAAGCCGGCCACCACCCCCTCCCTCCAGGCTTGCCGCCATTACAGCGGCAAGCCTGGGAGGGAGGAGGAATGCCACGTGCTTGGGGAAGAGGCGGGGCCAGGGCGGGGATTTGGGGAGGGAGCCAATGGGGGAAGGAGGGGGCGGAGTCGGTATGAGGGTGGGGCGAGAGCCCTTCCAGGAGGGCAAAATTGCTTGTTTGTCCAGTGTCCCGACCGCACATCGGTCGGGATGCGGGACAAACAAGAAAATATCGGGACAGTCCCAATAAATCGGGACCTCTGGTCACCCTAAAGTCCTTCCAGAGGTAAGAAGCAGGATTGAAGACAAGATGGAGGAGAGGCATCAGCCTTTTTATAGTCTTTTCCAGGTGTAAGAACACCCTTCGTCCTTACTGTGGAAAATTACAGCAAAATGGAGTCTGGAGTCACATGGGCCAGTCCCTGCATACTTTGCTGAGTTGCAAGGCGTATTTGCCTTCTCTCAATGGGTCAATTGTATAGCTGATGGTCCTTAATGGGCCATCAAGCAGGCTAGGCAGAGCTAACACCAACTTGTCTGGGAAGTTTCCCAGAAGCATAGCATAAGCTTGAAATACAGACAGTATAGAGCCAATATTCATAACTTTCAACTACAAAATTGT
Source organism: Terrapene triunguis (assembly GCF_002925995.2). Classification (NCBI taxonomy): domain Eukaryota; kingdom Metazoa; phylum Chordata; order Testudines; family Emydidae; genus Terrapene; species Terrapene triunguis. Next base: position 3,527 of record NW_020679556.1, on the reverse strand, counting down.
AACACACATATAGACAGCATAATCATAACCAGCAAACCATAACCTTGTCTTAGACACCTAATTTGACCCCCTTTATACAAGATTTGGTGCCACTACAGGACTTTGGTTGCAACCATGTTCTATATGGTCCCAGATTAAATGAATAACGTGACATTAGGGCACTCACCTAGTATGTGGGACACCTTGGTTCAATTCTCCCCTCTGCCTGATGAGGTGAAGAAAGGATTTGACGAGGGGTTTCCCCACCTCTGGGGTGAGTGCTTGTAGTCACTGGACTATGGGATATTCTGTTGTGAGGCTCTCTTGATGTCCTTACTTAGTCCAGAGAGAGAGATAGGATAACTGTAAACCTTCTTAGTGCGTGTAAGAAGAAGGATAGTCCAGTGGTTGGAGTTCTAGCCTCAGACTTGAGTTTAATTCCCTGCTCTACTGCAGACTTCCTGTGTGACCTAGGGCAAGTCACTTAGTCTCTCTGTGCCTCAATTTCCCATCTGTAAAATGAGGATAGTAGCACTTCCCTGGGTCCTGGGGGTGCTAAAGATAAATGCATTGCAGATCGTGAGGTGCTCAGATTCTACCAGAAGGGAGGTTAAATAAGTACCCAACATAGACTGTGGTATTCCGTAAAAGTAACAGAGCTGCTTTCTCACCTCTTCGCACTAGATTTTGTGTTTGTTTCAGTTGATGGGCTTGGACAGCATGGTAATTGGAAACCAGAAAATATAAAGGTTAAAGTGACAGCACTTCCAGCTCCTTGGGTTTATTTGTCATGTCATTCTAGCCTAGAAGTCGGTTTAGGCTTTGGGGTGACAATCTCCTCTCTAATTTGACACCACATGACTAGACAGAGCAGTTTCAGTGAATGACCTGGGAGAAGCATGGTTCTTCACTCCTGGGTTGACAGTTTAAACAAAGTTTAAAAGATACTGAAGTGTAGCTTAATCACTGATCTCCAAGAATGAAAAGAATCTCAAAAGGGAAAAACCTTTAAGTCAACTTCATGAGCCTTTTACCATGAAGACTGGAGTCCTCAAAATATATTGCCCCATTAAACTTTTATCTTTGTCTCCATGGATGGCCTGTCATTACTTCACATACCTTAATTGTTCTTTTCCAACAAAGAGTGGTTCCCAGCAGCTAACAATATTTTGTTTCCTGAGGGGTGAGCATCAGAAAACTTGAATTCCCTCCCCCCCCCCCCCATATACCTACTCAAATATCTTTGGACTGGAAGCCTTTTAAAATCAGGTTCAGATGCTATTTCTAGTATTTTCGGAGGGGAGGGATGTTTTTGTTTTTGTTTTTTTCTCCCCTGGCTGAGCCAAAAATCAGATTTGTGCAAACCGATCCCAGTCATTTGGGTTCAGACACAGAGATTAAGGGTCCAATCCTGAAAGTGACTTGACCATCTACAACATCCATTGACTTAGCCCTTCACAGGATGTGGTGGGAGTTCTTTGGCTAAACTGGCAACATGTTTCAAAGATTGAAATGTTAATTATTTCAGTTTCCAATGGAAAAAATCTGAATGATCTCCAAAGTGGGAGAAAATGCCTCCATTCACTTGACCCGGTCCAGTGTGAAAACAGGACCAGAGAGAAAATCAATGCTGCCACTCTGCACTAGCCCTGCAACCCATACCAGGCACTGAGCTCCTTGGCAAATGCTTACTTGTCCGTAGTCTAATCAATGCAGGCTCATTTGCCCAGCCTATGGATTGTCAATGGCCATTATTTTTCCAGGATCATCCTGATTTTGATGGGGCCCGAATGCCCTGAAAGAGCTGTGATACGGTTTTTGGGCAGCCTTGCGCAGTGCAGCACATCACTGCAATGGAAGAGTGAGGAAGCCAGGATGCCATGTCACTGTACTGCGATATAACACATCACAATGTTGTGTTTGCAACTTCCTGGCATTGCAAATGCATTAACGCGTTGTAAACGTTTATTCTGTAGGATACTTCAAAAGTGTTGCACTGAACCATCCCAAAATGTTCCCTTTGGTAGTATTGCACTTCTGATAGGTAGCTCTTCCAAGAGTACTATTTTAACACAGAGAGTCAGTGTCCCAGTAGTAAATACAAGGGTTAAAGATAAGACATGGTTGATGTGGAGAGCAGTTATTTCATTAGCCACATTTTTCCTGGTTGATACTAAAGAACATATTTCTCCGGCATTTGTGTCAGGGAATGGGTGCTTCATTGACAACATTAATACGTTGTCATCACTGCAGCTGAACGTTCTCTATTTAATTACTGAGAAGGAAAAGGTCTTATTATTTCTGGTGTGCTTCAGGCAGATGAATACAATGTTGAAGAGAAAGGATAATCATTCTACTGAGGGCATGCAAATAGGTAAATGCAATCAGTGTATTAATAAACAGGTGGCTCCAAAATTAATCAGAAGCTCAAACTGAAGCACACCAAGAACTGAACACATAATGAGATGTTAAACCTCATGGAAGACTGGAGTTGTTTTAAGGTGGCACTTCAGTGAAAATCTCCCCTTCCCTTTCCTTACTTTAAGGCAAAAAAAGATTTTTTTTCTCTCTCTGCAGTTCTCTTGTACCTGTCCCAGTACTTTGTATGTCAGATCCTCATCTGGTGTAAATCAATCCTTTCTGTGCACAGATACTAGAACAACTCCACTAAAATCAGCAGAGTTGCTCCAGAATTACACTGGTGATACTAAGGGTCATACTGTAGCCTAAAACCTGCAGTGATGTCAATGAAAGTACTGCAGGCAGAATAAATGCAGCATATGGAATACAGAAATCCATGGGACAGATCAGAAAGGAGAATTTTGGCCCAGTACACTGTTAGGTTCAGGAGTATTGTGATTGGACACTGTCCAAAATGGTTATAATTTATTGGTATAATTTTGTTCATGAGTAAATCTGGAGAGGTAAAGTAAGCTAATATTTCATTCAAGAAACAACGGAACTGGCAATGCCGCTTGCTATTTTGATCCCCCTTTTAGACACTAAGTTTGGATTTCTGTCCCGCCAATCAATCTTGTGCTGAAAGCTTTTATTGCAGTTTTCTACTGACTTCCCAGGATGAGCAGGGTTTCCTTTTTACCCATTAAGGACAACCCCATATACACATGTACACAGCATAACAAATTAGTTGCGGAAATAGTGAAGATGGCTGTTTATAGACTATTTGAATTTATAAAGGTCTATTAATTGCTTTTCCAAATACCTCACTGAAGGGAAGCGTCTCAGTGACAAAACGTTTCTGGACTTTTGTGTTCGTTGTTAGAGTTGAGTTTTCATTTTGGAATAACTGATTTTAAATGTTTGGTTTTTAAAGTGAGTTTATTGAAATAGATTGGGGCAGAGGTGTATTTTTAAATACACAAAGAGGAATTGAGTGTCTGATTCCCATTTGTGCCTTTGGAAATCTTCCTCTTAATATTTACTCCAGGCTATTTAATGATTAATTCGAGCACCTGAATGGTGAAGATCTGGAAAGCTGTAACCTTTAGGGGAGAAAATCTTGTTTCTAATTTATACCTGAGGCTGTT
>NW_020679555.1:0-2275 GCF_002925995.2 Terrapene triunguis | reverse complement strand
AGAAGATTTCCCTTCTTTTGTGTGGGATTAAGGCTACTTTCCTTCTACAGTCTAAATTCCCTCTAAGCTGCGTGGCTGTGCAGCCACACAGCAAACTATCAAGGGCTGCGCAGGTATGCAGGGGGGAGAGGTGCTTCTCCCCCAGCCCTGGAGCTGCTGCAGCTGAGGAGAGGTGCCTCTCCCCTGGTCCCGGGCTGCTGTGGTGAGAGAGGGCGGGGGGGGGGGGGGAGTCCTCTCTTCCCACTGCAGCCTTGGGGCAGCCTGCAATCCAAACCCCTCATCTCCGGCCACGACCCAGAGCCCACACCCCCAGCCAGAGCCCTCACCACCACCCACACACACCTCAAATCTCTGCCCTAGCCCTGAGTGCCCTCCCACACTCCGAACCCTTCGGCACCACCCCCCACCACACATCACCTCCATATTGTTGCACATATCAAAATTTATTCCGCGCGTGGATGTAAAAAATTAGATGGAACATTGCCTACAGTCCTCTGCAACCTGTTTCTCTTCATTCTATTTAGCATGTGAAATGGTGCAGAGAGAGAAAGCAGCTCCTCCCCTTCCCTGGAGGAGGTGCAGCATTCATTCACCCCATCTTGCAGCTCCAGTACTGCTGGCCAGTTCGGGAGGAAGGGTCAGCAGTGGCCTGAACTTTTCTCTATGGCCACAGTTGTAGGGTTAGCAGTCCCCTTTCTGGTCTACCTGACAGCAACTGCCTCAGGTACTCAACCTGTTGTCCCTAACCAGTCTTGGGGTAAAATCTCATGATTCTTCCACTCTTAGACTGGGGCCTGGGTATAATACCCCACAAATACCAACTGCTCATCACTCTGCAGATATGATTAGGTATGGGCACCTGTATTTCCTCCCTTTTGGAACCTGAGACCATTGATAGAAACCAACAGACTTACTTTTTTATTCAGCAATTAGAACAAAGCATTAGAGAAAAAAAGAATTTTAAAGCAACAGCCTACAGCCAGCAGATTTAGTCTAATCTAATTTTAACTTCCCTACAAGATAAATCAGATGGGATTTCCTCTTCAGTTACAGGAACAGAACAGAACCAGCTTACATTCTCCTAGAAAGCCCAGATCTTCCTGTGCTTCTGAAGGACTCCCACTCTGGTTCTCTCTTGTTCAAACTCATTTGGGTCCTCCCCATAAGACCAATAGTTCAATATCTCACTGCTAGAAATTTCAGAAGCAGAAAGAGGGAAAGCAATTAAGCAGCGGAAAAACAACAAAGTCCCTGATCAAGATAAGGTCACTGTTGAAATGCTTAAAGCTGAGGAGGACGTATTATCACATGAAATGCATAAACTTTGTAATACAGGTTGGGAGAAAGACTTCCACCTGGAGACTGAAAGACAAGTGAGATCTGTAAATTACCAAAGAAATATAACTAACCTGTGTATGATAATTGGTGATGGATACCGGTAACTCTACTTGCAGTACCCAGAAAAGTGTTGTGTAGTGTAGATTGAACAGAATCACACTAGATACAGATGAAAGATTGTGTAATGAGCAAGCAAGCTTCAGCTCAAAAAGATTGTGTGTAGATCACATCTTTCACTTGAGATGATTAAGAAAAGGCTTGCCTGCCAGAGGAGACTAGTCTTGAACTTAACAGTTTTCACCAGAGCTTTCGAACACCTTCATAGAGTTGCTACAGAAGATCTTGTGACAATATGGCTCCCTTGAAAGATAGTGTCACTGATCACAATGCCGTATGAAGGTTAAAAATGCTGTAAAAAGACAGAAAGTGGAGAGACTAATTGGTTTGATATCATCACTGGTGTGTGGCAGGATTGCATGTTATCATCCCTTGTCTTCTGCATTGTGATAGATTACATGATGCAAACAGCAACCTCAAAAGAAAACACCGGAGTTATGTGAAGTAGCGGAAAATGTCAAGATCTTGACTTTGCAAATCACATTGTTCTATTGAACACAGTTGATGATGGCATGAAAAAAAGATCACTACCAATGTCAAATGTGAGTCTGTCAAAGTAGGATTAAGAATAAGCCAAAAGAAAATGAGTCATGATAGTTGAAAGAGAAGTCAGTAATGATAGTACATATGTGACTGATAGCAATGAGTGCAGCATAATTAACAGCTTTGAATGTCTTGGAAGCACAATCACTGTTCATGGACAACTCCATAATGGAGTGAAAGCAAGAATCGGAAAGTAAGTGGAGCTTTTTCAATACTGGTAAATAACTGGAAAAAATAAGGAGATCCTCACAAGAACAGGAAACTTAATTCCATCAGA
>NW_020679554.1:0-1226 GCF_002925995.2 Terrapene triunguis | reverse complement strand
AGTGCAATTAAATATACATGATTTACTACCTTACCTAGGGTTTCCTTCAGAATCCACCGTATTTGTTCTTTATGGTGCATCATGGGAAACTGCCAAACAGTTGTAATGCTTCAGGCTGAAAAAGAGATCCTGGGGGGAAAAAATGTTAATTAGACATATTTTCTTCCTTTTAAAAATATAATATCCATATACAAATCAAATCTTTCTCTAATACAATGAGGCTGGATCAAGCTGTTGTCACATTCACTATGACAGGTGAGTTATCTACCAACCCATGCTAGCTTGTCAATTACAGTCAATGAAAAAAATATATATATACAGTAACTCCTCACTTAATGTCGTTCCAGTTAACATTGTTTTGTTGTTACGTTGCTGATCAGTTAGAGAACATGCTCATTTAAAGTTGCGCAATGCTCCGTTATAATGTTGTTTGGCAGCCGCCTGCTTTGTCCACAGCTTGGAGAAAGAGCAGCCCATTGGAGCTAGCTGGTGGGGGCTTGGAACCAGGGTGGACCGGCAACCCCCCTAAGTTCCCTGTGCAGCAGCCACCTAGCAGGCTATTAATTGTCAGGCAGTTCAGCTGTCCCTCCCCGCACTGCCGAGTGCTGGTCCTGCCCTCTGCCTTGAAGCTGCTCCCGGGACCCTCCTGCTTGCTGGGGGGGGGGAGGGGCGAAGAGGGGTGCTAATGTCAGGGTGTCCCCACTCCTGCCCCCCGCTCCTTTACCCCCATTTCCACAGAGCAGGGGATGGGGACATGACAGGGCTCAGGACTAGGGAGCTTGCTGGCAGCAGCTCCTGTCTCAACTTGCTGATCTACTTAAAAAGGCAGTGTACTTAGAGGGGCAATGCGCGTCTCTCTCTCTCTCACACACACACACACGATGTGTATCTGTCTCTCCCTCTCTCTCTGTCACACACACGCACAGAGTGTTACTCTGTCTCTCTCTGCCATGCTGTGTCTCCTCCCTGCATTTGTGCTGCCTTGTAGACTGTCAGGCTACATTAACAATGTGTTAACCCTTGAGGGCTCAGCCGAGTGCTAGTTCATCATTTAGCAGCAAGGCATTTTCTGGGAAATATCCCTCCCTTTTCCACCCTCTGACTCCACCACCTCAACCAAGATTCACAATCATCATTGCTGTGTACAGTATTCAATTATTTGTTTAAAACTTGTGTGTGTGTGTGTGTGTGTGTGTATAAACAGTCTCTTGTCTGGTGAAAAAAAT
>NW_020679553.1:0-9520 GCF_002925995.2 Terrapene triunguis | reverse complement strand
TTTTAGCTACCAGATTGTTGTAGCTGGTCAACTTCAGTATAAACACCGTCAAGACACAAATATACTGACCCCAGAGGTCCCAGATCTTAAATGTCATAAATGTGGGAAAAGAGGCCTGGGGAGCCACAGTGTAGCTGCCGCAACGGGTGCAATTGCATGGGCTTGAAGAGTTGTTCTCAGTACTGTAAAAAAGACTTCTGCTACGACAAATAACTCTCCACTTTTTTTCTCTCTCTTGCCTGTTCCTTCGAAACATCTTGGCAAATCTTGTCAACCTTGATGAATTCTGTGTGAGAGGCTGCAACCCCCATGGTAAGGTGAGGATTCTTAATGGAAAGGTTTTATGCAAGGTGGAATATATCTCCTTGATGCATGACAGTAGCCATCTCACTAGTGTAGGCTTTGAGCCTGGGAGTCCAAGTATAATTTGTTCAAATCAAATAAAATGTATTAGTCTTGCCAACATTCACATTGCTCAATATCAACCAGATCATGTAATCTAACCCTCTCTTGTTTACTAGAATGTTTCTTGTTTCAAGGCGGCCATGAAAATTAGATGCTACTTTTAAGACAAAGAACACAGTCAGGACAGAAATAATAGGATTACCAAGTATCACACAGCTTATGGCAGAGTAGCCTGCGAGCAAGGTCTGCAGGTTTTTAGGAGGAAAAGGAAAGTTGCCGCCTGGAATGTATTTCAAAAGAAGTTTATTAAGGAATCAAACTCTAGCTCCATACGAACCTGGATTAGTCCCATAAAGTCCCCCCCGGTGCTGCTGCCCCCGCCCGTGTTCCTGCCCCGCCCCGCCCCGCCCCGCCCCACTCCTGCCCGAGTCCCGCCCCCTTGGAAACGCCGACCCCGCGCCCCAGCCGAGCAAGGGCCCAGCGCCGCCGTGCGGGAAGCGGGTGTCCCCCCGTTTACGGTCCCCCAGGGGAAGGCGGCGGCGGCTCTCACCCTGCGCGTCCCCGCGAAGGCAGCTTCCGGAAGTGGGGCCGCGGAACCCGTGTTCGCAGCTCCAGCGGCGCCGCCCGGGCGGGATTAGCGGGACACGCTGCGGTCAAGATGGCGGCCGCCATGGAGGGCCCACGTGGGGTCGGTGCTGTAGACGCCGCCGCCGACTCGGCAGAGGAGAGCGGTAAAGGGCTGATGGCTCCTGACCCTGGGAGGGGCTGGGGGCACCGGGTAGAGGCCTGGGCTTGGGGATGTAGTAAAACTAGCTGCGGTTTCGCTGCGGCCTTGTGAGAGCGCGGGCACCCCGCAGCCTGGCATGGGGCTCTGTGCGGTGCGGACATCCGCAGCCCAGGGGCTCTGCGTGAGCATCTGCAAACCCGCCGGTGTCTTCTCCCCAAACCACCTTTCGGTGTCCGCATCTCTTCCCCTCTTTCGTTCCTCGCTGCTGCAGGCTGCTAATGGTCCCACTTCCATCCTCCAGGCTCCTCCCCACCCCCATAGGATTTTCATAACCTCTCTTTGTCCCTCCCCACCCCCTGACCCTCTTCTGTTTCTGCTCCTCAACCTTCCCGTGCTCTGATCCCCCCCAGAGCCTCCGCTCCAGCCTGCCATGTTCCCGTTTTCCTCCTCGCTTTCCCCTGCGCCCAATCCCCGATGCTGCCCCTAAAGATATCTTCGTTTTCGGCTCCCTGCTGCCTAGGAGAGCAGCACGAAAAAACAACAGTAGGATGCAAGGGGAGGCAGGCAGTAACTGATCTACTGGGGTGTGTGTGTATGTGTGTGTGTGTGGGGGGGGGGGTTGTTGTGCATCTCCTTGTGGAATAATAGTCACTTATCTTCCCTACGTGGCCCCCCAAGGGGTGTGAATAGGCTTAGCCTGTGGTGGAGAAGGCCTGTCATAGCCTGTATGTACGGAAGGCTCCAATACATCTGTTAGTCTATAAGGTGCTACAGGACTCTCTATTGTCATAGCCTGTATGTACCCAAGGCTCAGGGAAAGCCACTTGTGGGAGCTTAGGGCTTGGCTACTGTTGCGAGTTAGAGCACATTAAAGCAGCCCCGGGCGCCCTAACTCCTGGCCCTTCCACACTGGCAAGGCACTTAGAGCGCCTGGACTCTGCAGCTGGAGTGCTCCTGGTAATCCACCTCCAGGAGAAGCCTAAGGCTTGTTGCACCTTGGCTGAAACACCCCAGCCTCAGTGTGAACGAGGTGTTGCATTACTGTGCTTTGCTTGGCCTCCAGAAACGTCCCATAATCCCCTTAAGTCAAGTGGCTACTCTTGTCATTGTTTTGGAATGCGGATATCCCCTTTCAAAGCTCCATTTCTGAGGGCCGGCATGCTTATCTGCTCCGGGACAAAGCAAGCCATTAGTGTGGAATCTTGCTTGCTGTGAGTGTGTGAGAGAGATGCGGGGTGGGGGGGGGGGTCTGAATTTACAAGACAGCATGCTGACACTCGCTGGTCCCCCGTAAACCCCACTCGCCCCCCCCCACACACACCACCCTCTCCCCCTCCACTACACCCCCCCCCCCCCCCCGCATTTGAAAAGCATGTTGCAGACACTTGAATGCTGGGATAGCTACCACAATGCACTGCTCTTTGTGGCCTTGCAAGAGCTGCTAATGTGGCCACGCCAGTGCGCTTCCAGCTGAGAGTGTAGACACTTGGCAGCGTTTTCCCTGCTGCGATCTCCGAAAGCTGGTTTAACTCCCAGCGCTCTAAATCTGCAAGTGTAGTGACTTCTTTTCATGTGAGAAATATCCCTTGTGGAGTTGCAGGAACCTTGGTTTTTTATATGGTTTTTGAGCATGATGTGGGATGGAGAGTGCAACGTTTTTGTTTTTGGGCAAAGTCCACACTAGGTGTAGTGCTTCAGTGTAGACACCACCTATGCTGACAGGAGCAGTTCTCCACTACCCCGAGAGGCGGTAGCTAGGAAGAATTCTTCCATCGATTTAGTGCTGTCTAAACTAGAAAATTAAGTTGGCTTAACTACATTGCTTAGAGGTGTGAATTTTCCAAATCTCTGAGTGATATAGTTAGGCCGACTTAATTGTCTAGTGTAGATCAGGCCTAGCTAGGGCGCAAATAACATTTGAGATCCTGTCTACACTAGAACTTACTTCAGTATAACTTACGTCACACCCAGAGCAATGTGAGTTATACCAACTTAAGTGCCGGAGTAGACGGTGCTATGTGGGCAGGCGAGCTTCTCGCGTCGACATAGCTTCCGCACCTCATGGGAGTCATAGTAATAAAGCCAATGGGAGAGCTCTCTCTGGTATGCTTAGAGCGTCTTCACCAGAAACGCTACAGTTTCGCCGTATGTAGCGCTTCTAGTGTACATGTAGCCCGAGATGCTCCATTTAGGCTTTGCGGTTGCCTCCTGCTGTTCTTGTATGGGCTTTTGTGTGGTCCCTTCCTCATCTTCTCCCCATCTAATTTGCCTGGCACTACAGTAGCTCTAGGCTTTGCTGATTCCTGGATGTGTAAACCCCTTTGAGAGAACACTTTTGTGTTCTGAGAACTGCAGTACTTGATAGTGTGTATAAACTGTGTACTGCTGTTTCTTTCCAGAAATAAGTTTTATTTTTATTTATTATTTTCAATAAAAATACATGAAACATCTCCATCTGCTGCAGGATCTACAGAAATCCACTTGAGGCAGCACAGAATACAAATGCACATAGAAGCAACCAATATAGATTAACTGGTGTTTGCTAATATGCCTTAGTGATGTACATTTAATCCTCTAGTGATTATCTTCATCCTCTAACGTGTTGTTGGCAGCATTCAAATACTAATTTACCTGATTAATTTTTCTCTTAAAAATAAGAGCAAGGAAAAAAAGTTTTCTTCCAATGAAAAATTGTCTTCTGTTCAGTCTGGGAAGAGGTAATATGTCACAAGATAAAGTGTCCTGTAAATGTCAAGGTAGCCATGTCAGAGCCCTGCTCCAGGGTGGTCTTGTTCATTTCAGACAGAGAGAGGTATTTTAAGAGAGGCAAAACTAGATCCTGAGAGAGTTTAATTCCTGTTTAAAGTCTGTGCATATGTGGTTACAGTACTACTACCATGGATTTGAAATAATGCCAAGTTAGAGTTCTTGTAGTTCAAGATAGAGCCCCAAATACCTCTCTCAATAAAACTCAATTGCTAAAACTAAGCACTCCACTTTAATTTAGTCTGAGCTACCTATGCTTTATCCTGCATTTTTAAGAGATGTTTCAAGATGCACACAATTAATATGCTTGGTTGAAAAAATGTGTTTAGTATGCAAAACTTGTCTGGTAAGTAGGACTAGCCTCTCTTGTTACTACTGTGGGCAATGGAAATGTCTCTAAATTATCTAAAGCAGAAACTTCACTTGAACTTTCATGGTACCACATGTGATTTTTAGCTATACCATTCCCTTTGGCAATTTACAATTTCTGTAGTAAAGTCTTTGGTTAGGCCTGTACTATGGATCCTGTGTTGGCATAGCCTGCTTGTGTAGATGCTGAAGGAGTTTTTCTGTCAGTGTAGGAATGCCACCTCCCTGAAATTCATTAGCTATGTTGACAGAAGCACTCATCCGTTGGCATTGCTGTGTCTACGCTGGGGGTTTTGTTGGCATAGCTGTGTTGGTCAGGGGTGTTGTTTTTTTTCACATCCCTGAATGATATAGCTCTGCCTGTAAAACTTTTAAGTATAGACCAAGGGCTTGTCTACACTACCGGCCGGATCGACGGGCAGCGATCGATCCAGCGGGGGTCGATTTATCATGTCTAGTATAGATGCGATAAGTCGACTGCTGATTGCTCTAGCGTTGCCTCCGGTACTCCACCTCAACAAAAAGCGCAAGGGGAACTGACAGAAAAGCGTCTCTCGTTGACACACTGCAGTGAAGATACCGTGGTAAGTAGATCTAAGTACGTCGACTTCAGCTACGTTATTCATGTAGCTGAAGTTGCGTAACTTAGATTGATCCCGCCCCCCCGTAGTGTAGACCAGCCCCAAGACTGTAACTTCATGATTGGGAGCAAGGAAAATGTCACTAAATCAGCCGTTTCCAAACTTTATTGGTTCGTGTACAACCACCTTCAAAAATTGTTTTGAAGTGAATGATGGAACATCAAGCTCTTCTACACAGACCACAGTTTGGGAAACCCTGCACTAAGTCATAGCTCTTTGCCATTCCAAATGCTGAGTCAGACCCTAGTTCAACGGTGCTTTGTATGCGTCTCTTGCGGTGGAACTGGCATTTGTCTGAAGATAAAACTTTGTTCTCAAACTAATCTAAGCAATGTGTAGTGTTTGGAGTTGACTCCAGATAGCTGTAAATTAAATTACAAATTGGAAGCTGCAAGGGTAGATCCATTGTTGGTTTTATTTTTTCCTGACTTTACAATCAGCTTGGCTCTGCTTTGATTTGGCTCTTGTAAAACTAGTGTTTTTTAAAGTCAATAGAGCACTGTTGCCAACCCCAAAGACAAAAAATCCTGAGATTTAAAAATAATACATTTTGGGTTCATTTTGTCTGTCTTCTGGATTCTGAGCCTTTAGGGTACACTTGTATGATGTTTTCAAGCTTTTCTTCATAACCAGGAAGGCCAGAAGATTTTTTTTAATGAAAGCTGAAATTCTCACATAATCACATGAATCCAGGCGCTAGAACTTTACATCAGATCTCTCTCACCAGATTTGTGATCAAGTTGCAAGAGTTGGCAACATTAAGGTGGTGTGTAGGACTCCTGAGTTTTGCTCATTACAGTGCTGCTGACTCACTCTGACCTGCGGTAAATAGGTTTACATCTGTGTCTCAGTTTCCCCATCTGTAAGCTAGGAATAATACGAGCCTAGTTTAGCTAATGCTAGTAAAGAGATCCTCAGACTAAAGGTCCTATAGAAGGGCAAATTCAGAGCTGTGCTATTACTTGAAGATCTTGTGTACATGAGAAAGTCGCAGTGGTTTAATTAAAGGTATGATTTTAAAACTGATTTAGTTGAACCCGTTCAAAAGGCTGTGTGAGCACTCTTAAACCAAAATAAATCTCAACACTGGGGTTTGCACTGATTGAACCACATTGGTTTAAAAAACCCATATAAATTAAACTGGTCCAACTTTGTGGTATAGATGAGGTCTAGAGTGGATTGCTGAATAATTGGCAAATTCTTTGTGTTAGTAGGCAATAGACAACAGCTGTGTGATTACCCATTCTCACATGTCCAAAAAACCTGCTGGTGACTCACGGAAGCAGGGTGTGTGAAGATGTCTTGGTAGTATAAGGACAGTGCAGCTTTTAGAAATTACTAAATAAGGTGGGATGATGGCAGAATAAGCATCTAAATGAGAGTCTTCCATTTTATCATTGTGCTAACTCCACGATCAGCACTCATGAAGTTCTCCTTCCTCCTCTCATGATGGGCCATGTGGGGCATACAGCATCATGACATGGAGACAGAACACTAATGGAATTTGTATTTTGTGGTTTAAATAAATATACTTCTGAGAACACTGCAGTTTTATTCGATCCAAATGCTGACTGTTCACAATAGTGTTCATATAAGCATAACAGAGCCAGATCATGATACCCTTACTTGTGTTGCATAGTACCTTGCACCGTGAGACATTCCATTGAAGACAATGAGACTACTCATGGAGTAAGGTATCCAGTGTGTGCAATGGTACTGCAGTTTGGTCTGGGTTACTGAGGGGCAACATGGTTTTGTGCTTAAATTAAGAGCCTGGGACTCAAGTCTCTTAGGTTCTGTTCATGGCTCCATCTTGCTTTGCCGGGTGATCTTGGACAACTAACTCAACTTACCCATTTGCTGGGCTTGTAAAATTCACTAACCACGTGGCTCTGTGCAAATAAGAAATTACCCCCTCAGGAGTGGGATGGGCTGATTCTGACTCTGGGATGAAATAGTTCAGTTCTTCAAAATCTTTTTTCCCCCTCCTTCAGCTAGGTATTCTGTACAGTTAACTAAATATGTGTTAAGGATTTGCTTTCTTTAAAAGTGCATGTACAAAAATTCCATTTGCAAGCTTTGTGAGCCTCGGTTCTGACTGTGTTTTCTCCCTTAGGCATGACCCCTTTTATTGCTGTCCAAATGGAACGTTTTGAGAACCGTATAGTTGGGGACGTGGTGTGGTGGTGGGGATTGTAGGTTGGGGAAATGGAGGGTGAAAGAGGAGATGAGATTTGGGAAGGGAGGAGGAAGGTGAAGGGAAAATGCATGCTGGGCACAGTTTTATTAATAGGCTTTTCTTTGGTTCTCCTTGCCGTAGCATCTGTCTGTAATGTGTGGAAGAAAAATTGTGTGTGTTTGTGGGGACCTTCCGCCTGGAAGACATCTGCTGGAGGTCTCATGAAGCCAGCAGTAAAATATCATTAGAGTTTCTTAAAATTATAGACAAAAGGTAGTGCACCCAACATGAAGTAACTCTACTTTGGATCTCACTGTAGGGAATAAATCACTGGACTGAAAGTTGGTGGTTACTTAGGGCCCAGTTATCATGTCCTGATTATATCCAATAAAGGCAAACAGAAGACCATCTTAACCAACATAAATATATTTGCTGCTTCAAAAAGGGTAGCTTTCCAAAGCTGAGGAAAATTATGAGTGAAATTGACTGGGAGGAAAAATTTAGACAGAAAAATGTAAATGAAAATTGGATGTTCTTTAAGAAGCATTTTTATGTATCAAGAAAGAGGACAACTTTGGCTAAAAGCTCATCTTGTGAAGGCTGCAATCAGAAATAAAAAAGCTGTATATTTACAAATGGAAAAAAGGGGGATATTGATAGCAGTCAATATTAATGAGACATTATGAAATGACGAAACTTGTCAGGGAAGCTAGACAGCAGGGGAAGATCTATGGCTGTCAGGGCTAAGGACAATAAGGAGTTTTAAAATATACTAGGAACAAAAATCATAGTAATAGTAAAGGCCCATTAATAGATGGAGATCATAAAATTATTAATGATGGAGAGAAGGCAGAAGTGTTCAATACACATTTCGGTTTTTTATTTAGATAGAAGCAAGATGAAATACTCATATCCTAAGGACTTTCCATTTCATTAGTAATCTCTAACCAAGGATGACGTTAAACATGATCAACTTTTTTTTAAAATCAGCAAGCCTGGAGAACTTCTACCCAAGAGTCCTAAAAGAGCTGGCTGGGGGGATGTCTGGCTGTTGGCATTAATATTTAGTAAATCTTGGAATACCAGGGAAATTCCAGAAGACTGGAAGAGTGGTAATGTTGTGCCTATATTCAAACAGGGCTAGTAGAAAGACCTAGGTAATTATAGGCCAGTTAGCCTGACATCAGTTCCAGGCAAAATAATGGAAGCACTGATATGAGAGTCAGGGGATAAGAATTATAGTATGGGAATAGAATTAATGCCAGTCAACATGATTTTATGGAAAATAGATCTTGTCAAACACACCGGATTTCATTCTTTGAGGAGATGACAAGTTTGGTTGATAAAGGTAATTGTGTAGATGTAATATACTCAGATTTTGTAAGGTGTTTGATTTAGTACTGCATCATATTCTGGTTAAAAAAACCCAACACTACGCAGTATCAATAATGCACATGTTAAATGCATTGAGATCTGGCTAACTCAGATCTCAAAGAAGTCATTGATAGGGCATCTTCTTTGAATTGGGGTGTTGTGATGCTTTGGGGTCAACCCAGACTGGTAAGGGGTTGTGTTAGTGCCTGCCCTGCAACTCTGGGTACCTTAAATGCTATCCTGCTGTGGCTCACAGCCCTGACACCAAGAGCCAGCATACAAGTGTGCAAGTCACATCGGGTATGTCTACGCAGCAAAGAAAACCTGCAGGTGGCCCATGCTGGGCTCTAGGACCCTGCATGGTAGGAGGGGTCCAGAGCTTGGGCTCAAGCCCAAGCCCGGAAGTCTACACAGCAGTGAAACAGCCCCACAACCCAAGCCTCGCGAGCTCAAGTCAGCTGGCATGGTCAGCCACGGGTTTCTCTTTGCTATATAGCCATATCCATGCTGGCTTTTACTGCCAGGCTCCTTTTTTCAGAGTGACCCCAACACTCTCCCAATCCCAAATTTCCCCCAAATTGTATGCCGTTTAGTGTCCAGCCCTATTCCTGCCCATTTAAAGACGTTATTGGGTTTGCTGTTTCCTTAAAGAGACACTACCCAGCGGCTTATCTTAACTCGGGTTAACAAATACTCTATTTTAATCAAAGCAGCAAATTGGCTTATAGTAAAAATAAAACAAGTTTATTAAACAAAGAGTCATGGGTTTAAATGATAACAGGTATAAGGAGTAAGGAGAGAAAAGATTAGAAACAAACAAAAATACACTTCTAAAACTAAAGCTTAATTTCAGCAAATAATCTTTGTCTAAGCAGGTGTCTCACTTATCCTGAGTTCCCAGAGTCTTCAACCCCTTGGTTGAAGGACACAATATTCTGTGATTTCAAGAGCTCTGGCCCCTTTGGTCCCTCAAGAGATGGATGCCAAAATGGCCTTTTCCCCTCCTTAGATTTTTCCAGAGTTCACTGACCTTGCTTCAAGAGGCACAAATGCTTCATC
>NW_020679552.1:0-1067 GCF_002925995.2 Terrapene triunguis | reverse complement strand
GTGTTTTGTGTGGGAATTTAAACAATACTTAGAAACAAGTTTGAAGCTGGGTTTGGTAGTAGCCGCAGCCTAACGAGAAGGAAACCATTATGGGAATCTGAAATAACACTTGTTTATGGAAAATTAATAGTTAAAGAAAGAAATCTCTGTCCCCTCCCCCAGTACAAAGGAGAAGAATAGAATAAATCCCTGAACATACTGCTGTCCAGGGAGAGCGCTGAAGCTTGTTACTTTCCTCTATGAGATTTATTAAAGTCACAAACTTCTTGTCTTCATAGTCAAACCGGTTCCCAAAGACAATGGAGCAGATGACATTGGAGACGGCATGGTTGAGGAAGAGGGTGGGGTCAAAGGGCCGCCCTGGAGCAAAACAAAACTAATAAGAGTCAGTTTTAATTCAGTGTCTTCACCCTCAGCATCAGAGTCACTGGCAGCACGGGGACGTTGTGGATCTCCAACCACAGGGCAAGACTTAAGGTGGGGCTGACAGCAATATTCCCTGGGGAGGGTGGGTTAGGGCTGCCCCAACCCCCACTCTTACCTCTCACACGCTAAATTAACCAGTTGCCACTTTTCTTCTTGGCAATCAATTTTCACTCTGTCTGCTCTGCTGCTCTCTGCCTGGCACACTCTGGTCTGACCAGGGGCCATCAGTGCCTCTCTGAGTGACACCTGCCTGTCTGACTTGGGGCCCATTTCACAGAAAGGATCCCAACCCTTTCACAACAGGATCCTGCTCAGAGGGCTATGCCTGAGCCATTGCATGTGTTGTTGTAGCATCATCATTAACTCCCAGAGTGCAGCAATCTCCCCTTGGCACTGCCAGCCCCGGCTGTGCAGCGTAAATACACTGTTGTTGTGCTAGGGAAGGAGTAAAGGCTCCCAGCACAACAGCAGGGGGGATGGGTCTGCTTTCTGCCTTCAGAGTGCGCTAAGCAGGCCCCACAGCTCAGCTAACGCAGCTGGAGAGGCTGAATTTCCCACTGGCTCATGAGTGACATCTTAGCTTCCGTTTCAGGTTCTCCCTTCCTCATAAGCACAAGGAACACATGGGGCTGGTCACTAAG
>NW_020679551.1:0-5596 GCF_002925995.2 Terrapene triunguis | reverse complement strand
GTCCTGCAGAACATCCACAAGGCGGCGGAGCGTGTCCGTTTGCTCCCTCATTAGTCCAAGCAGCGTTTGAGTCGCCTGCTGGTCCTCCTGTCGCCACCTCTCCTCCCGTTCCATGTTTGCCCGGTGCATTTGGGACAAGTTCTCCCTCCACTGTGTCTGCTGGGCTGCCTGTGCTCGGGAGCATCCCATTAGTTCAGCAAACATGTCTTCCCGTGTCCTCTTCTTCCTCCTCCTAATGTGCGCTAGCCTCTGGGCAGATGTGGCTGTGGGAATTGGAAAAAGGGAGTGAATTCCTGAGACAGATCAATGTATCTGTGAACAGAGAACATAGTCTTTCTCTGTGAACAAGACCATGCAGAGCACCTATCACACGCGCACTGAGGACAAGGTCGAATTTTCGGCCCTCGCCTACAGTGCCTGCGGTCTTGCTGTGGCGAGCTGAGGAGCGGGGCAGGACACCGAACTTTGTCTAGCTGGCAAACATGGTAAGCCGTAGACTTGTGGCTGCTTAAAACTTTAAGAGTGGCACTGGCCTCCTTTCACATAGAAAGCAATGCGAGTCTCTGCTGGCAGCAATCCTGCAAGCATGAACTCTGTCCCTGTCCCACCCCCTCGCGGCTGTAAACCGCGTGGCTGTAAACCGGCAGTTACCGTTCTGTAAAGGGACGGACAAGCAGTCCCAATACTAACTGTCCCCTACCTAATTCAAAGCAGGGCATCATGCCAGACATCACCCTCCTGAGGGTCTTGGAGAGCCAGAAGGAGAAGATGCTTCGGGACAGCCTGCAGAAACCGGGGCCATTTGCTGCTATGCTGTGCAAGGCCATGATCCCCGAATACCTGCTGGCGTTGTGGCAGGGAAACGTTTCTTACCACGGGGGGCCCAATAAGCTCTCCCTGCCAAGGAACCTGATAATTAGGCTGGAAAGACACCTGCAGGAGGCCTATGAGGAGTTCTCCCAGGAGGATTTCGCCTCTATCCCTGGACACATCGACCAGTTTTTGGGTTATGTGCCCTTGGAGGGACAAAAGAGTGGAGTGTCTTGGGCAGTGTAATCATGAAGCGGACATTGTTGAATTTTCTTAAAATGGTTCGGACTATACATTGAAGCGGCCAAAGACACAATAATCATGATACCCTTTGTTCAGATTCCCCTTTTTGTTGCACTTTCCTGTTTACATGTTTAGAAGCACTTTACCCATTGTTAATATTTCAGATCTTCCTGTTCTGTTATAAATAAAAGTTTACATACTTGAAAGCACTTTAGCTATTGTTAATATTTAAAATATGCAAGTTCTGTTATAAATAAATGTTAAGATATTTAAAACACTTACTGCTTGATCCTTCCCCTGAATCTGTGTCTGGGGTAACGGTAGGGGACGGTTGGTAGGGGATCTCTGTGAGGGTGATGAAGAGCTCCTGGCTGTCGGGGAAATCAGCGGTGCCAGCGCTGTCGACTGCCTCGTCCTCCTCATCTCCTTCTTCATCTTCCCCGTCCGCTAACATGTCCGACGAGGAACCGGCCGCGGACAATATCCCATCCTCAGAGTCCACGGTCACTGGTGGGGTAGTGGTGGCGGCCGCACCTAGGATGGAATGCAGTGCCTCGTAGAAACGGGATGTGTGGGGCTGGGATCCGGAGCGTCCATTTGCCTCTTTGGTTTTTTGGTAGCCTTGTCTCAGCTCCTTGATTTTCACGCGGCACTGCGTTGCATCCCGGCTGTATCCTCTCTCTGCCATGGCTTTAGAGATCTTCTCGTAGATCTTTGCATTCCGTCTTTTGGAGCGCAGCTCGGCAAGCACGGACTCATCTCCCCACACAGCGATGAGATCCAAGACTTCCCGATCAGTCCATGTGGGGCCCTCTTTCTATTAGATTGCACGGCCATCTCTGCTGGAGAGCTCTGCATCTTTGCCACTGCTGCTGAGCTCGCCACGGTGTCCAAACAGAAACTGCGATTCAAACTGCCCAGACAGGAAAAGGAATTCAAATTTTCCCGGGGTGTGGCTGGTCAGAGCATCCGAGCTCGGACTGCTGTCCAGAGCGTCAACAGAGTGTTGCACTGTGGGATAGCTCCCGGAGCTATTAGCGTCGATTTCCATCCACACCTAGCCTAATTCGACATGGCCATGTCGAATTTAGCGCTACTCCCCTCGTTGGGGAGGATTACAGAAATGGATTTAAAGAGAGCTCTATGTCGAACTAAATGGCCTCGTGGTGTGGACGGGTGCAGGGTTAAGTCGATGTAACGGCGCTAAAGTCGACATAAACGCCTAGTGTAGACCAGGCCTTGATTTCTTGACTAAGGAGTGGTTTGTACTAGAAAGTTTTGCTGGCATAGTTATGTCAGTTAGAAGTGTGGAAAAAGAATCATACCCTTAACTGACCTAGCCATGCTAGTAAAAAGCGTTATTGTAGATTTTATTCAGGGAACTGGTATAAGCCATACTGGCAAAATAACTCCTCTAGGGTTGTTTGTTATACCGACAAGTGTAGACAAGGACTAAAATTGCCAATGAGGGAGACAATTACAATCTGCTTTGGTGATGGTACGTGTGTTGTGAAAACTTGTCACTAGGAATGAGACTGAAAACAAATTAATTTAATTTAGGTTCCCCAGAAAATTGTTAAGTTCTTGGTAATTCACTGGTGTAATTAAAACTAGGCATTCTAACTTTGATTATGGAAGAATGTAATAATATTAGGAAACTTAAAATTGCAGAGGAAAGAAAGACTTGCCTTTAATTTGGACAAATTCTGACTCAAATCCTATAGGATTGATCCTTGAAACTATATGGCCTTGAAGTCAGGTATGTTCTTTCACCCTATCAATTGAGTCCTGAGGAGCTCAGATCTTACACTTTATTGCACTGAAGGGTTTTGGATGTGAGATGCTCTACAGTCTTCCAGAAACCAATAAAATACATGTATAAGGTACTGTATTTCCCAAATTGGCAGTCTTAAAAGTATCTAGGGAATAAATACAGGGGTGGGAGTCAAACTGCTGGGGGTCTCTTTTTCTCAGTTGCACCTGTTGCATACATGCAAGTGTTGGGCTGATCGGGTGCAGTTTTGGCACTGGCAAGTCACTTCTCTTCTTTTTCTTAGTTTTATTAGCTGTATAATTTGGGCTTCATCTTTTCTATCAGTCTCCAGTTGGAAGGTCACTGACACGATGGAGGTCCTCGTTCTTGAAGGAAGAATCTCCATTTTCTTGGCTACTATCACATATAGAAGGGAGTGTTTCTACTCTCTCAATCTCTTTTTTTTTTTTTTTTGGGTCCTCCTCCCCTATAAACAATGTCAGTGCCTACAAGTGCTGCTGCTTTTAGTTTCCCAAACCACCCCAGAGCAAGTGTGTTTGGGTTAATTTTAATACTGGCAACAGGGTTTTAAGTAGTTCAGTGAAACTGAGTAGAATCTTTTTAGTAATTCTACTGCTCCTTAGGGAAGTGATGAGCAGCAGCAGAGGTACTGTTACTGTCATATTTGAAAGTTACCTGCACAGGGCTAAGGGCTATAAAGTGACTCTTTCCTTAAATGAAAGCTTGTGTTCTGTAGAAATTGGTGCCTTACCCCCTTTACTCATCCACCTTGATCAGGAAAAGTTTCTTTCTACTGGCAAATAGGTGAACATGTTTTTCAAGTTCACTCAAAATATATGCGATTGTGCCATGTTGTCTAGATGACAAATGCCAAGAGTGGAATAGAACAATCAGTCAAAGTGGAGTGGATATTTATCAACTATGGTTTGATTTCTCTTGTAGATCATCCAGCATTCAATTAAAAAGTGGTAGGATTTTTTCATCTGAATCTCTTTTGCTAGTTGTCTTTCTGAATAGTATTCTGAATAGAACTACTTTTTCTGTCACAACAGTGAGTCCAGCTCAAGTGTGCAGGAGCCAGTGAGAGAAAAAAATGTAGCTGTAAAATAAAATTGCACTTCCAATCCTGCCCAGTACATCTAGGATTACAGGACTGAGTTTATTATATCTTGGCAAAAGCTTTTAAATGGCTCACAAGTACTTATGTTTTTTTGCTGTTAAATATTTGTTAATTTTGTTGTTCTCAGCAGAGCCATATCGACTTTTGGTTGGTACTGAGTATGTTGTTGGACGCAAGAACTGTGCAATTTTAATTCAGGATGATCAGTCAATCAGTCGAAGTCATGCAGTTCTGACGGTCACCCACCCTGAAACTAACCTTGTAAGTATCCACTTTACTACATTATGGCTATATGACCTAAAACTGACTGGGTTTAGGGATACTCCCCCACCTTTAATATATGCTTCAATCTGAAATCAATTCCAGTCTTATTCCAACAAACCTACATTTTACGGTGGCAGTAGACTCATGCTATCTTTTTCTTGAATATTTCTATGGGCTTGTCTACACAGGGAAATTGACCAACAAAACTATAGCGCTGTAGTAATATCAGTATAATTCCCCCTGTGGATACTCTTATGCCCACACGGGGAATTATACTGGTGTAATTATACCAGTAAATTTCCCCATATAGACAGGCCCCATAAGGTTTGGTATTGAATTGTGACTCACTTCGCTTTCTGTGTTCCAAACTTGTGTCTTTGGGTATGTCTACACAACAACTAGACACCTGTTGCTGGCCCATGGGGCTTGTGTCATTGCTGTGTAGACTTCCAGGCTTGGGCTGGAGCCCGAGCTCTGGGACCCTGCAAGGTGGGAACCCAAGCCTAGAAGTGTACACAGCAAAGAAACAGCCCCACAGCCCGAGCCCCAAGAGCCGGAGTCAGCTGGGACAGGCGAGCCATAGGTTTTTCTTTGCTATGTAGACATACCCTTTAAGGCCACACAGGTTTAACTCCCACTGACTTCTTGAGGTAGGTGAGTCTCACTTATGTAACTGAGCAAAAAACGGTTTGTCCTACACAGAAACACTTTTCTTGTTATTTCCCGTGATTAATATAACCCTTATGTAAGTTACATACTAACATTACAATTGGGGGGGAGGATTGTAAAGAGTAAAAATGATCAATTAAGGTATTTGAATGTGAATATTCAATTACCTTTATGGTTTGTTTATTTGGTGACTATCACATATGTAAAAAGTCACCTTAGAATGGAGTTCTGTAATTTGACGCACAGTAGTGGACCCTAGCTGTAGCACAGAGGCTCATTAAAGTCAACGGGGCTCTGTATGTGTGCAGGGTCCACCTGCATGCATTGAGTTGCAGAAGTAGAGCTTTAATTCTGACCCACAACAAATACTTATATCGACAAACTCTAAAGGTAATAGAATAGCTTTATATAAATTTCTCCATAGCTTCTAGACTGGTCACAGCGAAGGCAAAAAATTAGCAATGTTTCACAAAGATTTACTAAAAAGGAAATCTGTAGTGGTAGGAAATGCACCCCAACATCACTAGCACATCCTGATATTGATACATGGGTACAGATGCATTGGTATCATGAGTACCATATAACAGAAGGTAGAGGTAGTGAATTATAGCAAAACAAAGTTGAATGCAAAAAATACTACTTCTCTTAAGTAGTTATGGAGAATTTTTTTTCTCAATTGTTTGTCATGGAAAGCAGGTGATAAACTTTGAACTGCA
>NW_020679550.1:0-3866 GCF_002925995.2 Terrapene triunguis | reverse complement strand
GTATGACATGGAGGTGGGCCATGTGCGGGGGAGGGCCAATGTTATAGTCGATGCTTTATCACAGGGCGGGGGCCCTGAACTTCCCCAGGGCACTGGCGAAGTGACGCTGCTTCGTTCAGACTCGAAGGGGGGAGAGATGTGACGACGTGGGGGTGTTTTCTTGGTTTTTCCTTGTTTTTTCCAGTGGTTTGCATGCCGAGGGGGTGGGACTCAGTTTCCCTGGGGGTTACTGGTTTAACGAGGTGATGGGAGAGGCAGTTTGTTGTTACAGAGGATGAGCGACGGAACTTGGGACCCCGGCCGATGGCCTGGAGAATGGATACCCCAGCGACTCATGACCGGGAGGCCCAGCCCGGAAGTCACAGCTGGTTCTGGCCAGTGGGAGGACAATGGGCTGCGGGGAGAGGACCCTGGTGACCTGACCAGCCAGGTCCAGCCAGAGGGGGCCAGAGGACGGCTGAGAGGAGAGGGGGCCCAGATGACCCTGTTTACCTGGATAGAAGACAATGGACAGTGGCCGGACGTGGGGGAGGTGATCTCAGATGCCCAGCGGGAAAGCACAGGGGCTCTGGACTGGAGAGGGAGAGCAGGCAGAGCCCACCTGGATGCAGGGGAGAGTGCGATGTGCTGTGCTGAGGGAGGCCAGGCCTGAGGACCTGAGAGTTTCCTGTGCTGGGTTCAGAGGCTCAATAAACCCTCCTGTGTTACGCTGGCTGAGAGTCGTTCTGGTCTAGAGAACAGGGGGCATTATTCCCTCTGGGAGTGAAGCCCCGGGGGGTCAAGAGCGAGTGGACTCCCTGAGGGGGCCCACAGCGAGAGACAGGCGTGCTAAGGCTCAGAGGTGCAGTTCCAGGAGGCGGAGGGGCTGAACCCCTGAGACAGAGCAGACCCCCGAGAAGGGCTGTCACACTGAAGGGGGTTCCCCCCAGGCACCGCTTGGGGCCAAGAGTGGCCAGGACCTGGGAGTCCGTGACAAACTTCTTTTTCTCCAGGTGCAGTAACCCAGTGACGCGTGGCGTGAAGCCAGACCCAAATCAGCCCCACATGGGGGTACGAGGTCAGTATGACACACACACATTCGCCCTCCCGCCGGGCACTCAGGGCCTCTCTCTCTGAGCTTGTATCGAGCCTCTGGAGAGGCGCCCTGGGGCGACCCCTCGTGGGTCTGGCCGCGGGCGTCTGCAGGCAGATGGGAATGGCTGTGACTGTGGCGGGTAACGGCTCCGGAGGCCAGGCGGCCGGTTGGATCAAGACGCGCGCCCCGGCCTCTAGGATGGGCAGCCCCCCACTGAGGTCACTGCCGGCCTCAGAAAGAGTCTAAGGTGGGAAACCCCGTAGCATCCCCGCCCAGAACTGGTTTGAGCTGGTCCTTGTTTGTAAAGAACAAATCGTGTCAAACCAATCTGATAGCTTTCTTTGATAGGATAACGAGTCTTGTGGATAAGGGAGAAACGGTGGATGTGGTATACCTAGACTTTAGTAAGGCATTTGATACGGTCTCGCATGATATTCTTATCGATAAACTAGGCAAATACAACTTAGATGGGGCTACTATAAGGTGGGTGCATAACTGGCTGGATAACTATACTCAGAGAGAAGTTATTAATGGTTCCCAATCCTGCTGGAAAGGCATAACAAGTGGGGTTCCGCAGGGGTCTGTTTTGGGACCGGCTCTGTTCAATATCTTCATTAACGACTTAGATATTGGCATAGAAAGTACACTTATTAAGTTTGCGGATGATACCAAACTGGGAGGGATTGCAACTGCTTTGGAGGATAGGGTCATAATTCAAAATGATCTGGACAAATTGGAGAAATGGTCTGAGGTAAACAGGATGAAGTTTAACAAAGACAAATGCAAAGTGCTCCACTTAGGAAGGAACAATCAGTTTCACACATAGAGAATGGGACGAGACTGTCTAGGAAGGAGTATGGCAGAAAGGGATCTAGGGGTTATAGTGGACCACAAGCTAAATATGAGTTAACAGTGTGATGCTGTTGCAAAAAAAGCAAACATGATTCTGGGATGTATTAACAGGTGTGTTGTGAGCAAGACACGAGAAGTCATTCTTCCACTCTACTCTGCGCTGGTTAGGCCTCAACTGCAGTATTGTGTCCAGTTCTGGGCACCGCATTTCAAGAAAGATGTGGAGAAATTGGAAAGGGTCCAGAGAAGAGCAACAAGAATGATTAAAGGTCTTGAGAACATGACCTATGAAGGAAGGCTGAAAGAATTGGGTTTGTTTAGTTTGGAAAAGAGAAGACTGAGAGGGGACATGATAGCAGTTTTCAGGTATCTAAAAGGGTGTCATAAGGAGGAGGGAGAACACTTGTTCACCTTAGTCTCTAATGATAGAACAAGAAGCAATGGGCTCAAACTGCAGCAAGGGAGGTTTAGGTTGGACATTAGGAAAAAGTTCCTAACTGTCAGGGTGGTTAAACACTGGAATAAATTGCC
The DNA here is from genome assembly GCF_002925995.2 of Terrapene triunguis. Taxonomy (NCBI): domain Eukaryota; kingdom Metazoa; phylum Chordata; order Testudines; family Emydidae; genus Terrapene; species Terrapene triunguis. Next base: position 1,408 of record NW_020679550.1, on the reverse strand, counting down.
TAGGGAGGTTGTGGAATCTCCACCTCTGGAGATATTTAAGAGTAGGTTAGATAAATGTCTATCAGGGATGGTCTAGACAGTATTTGGTCCTGCCATGAGGGCAGGGGACTGGACTCGATGACCTCTCGAGGTCCCTTCCAGTCCTAGAATCTATGACTCTATGAACCATTGCACCACTGCTGACTGTTGAAAAGGGCGGGAAGCAGTCTAGCTAACCCACGGGTCACATGACCAATACTCCATTTTGGATTCTAACATGGATGCCACGCAAATACAATAAACAGTGATAATACAAATACAAACTTTAGGATTTGGCCCCTAACAATAGTAAACCCAAAATGAACTTTCTTTAACAGAGGCTGAGCTAAAGATTCAAATAAAAGCAAGTGTAAAGGCCTGAAAACAGGCTGAAGTAAGACACATACAATGCAATCTGTAACTCCTCCCCCCTCCCAGGGGTGGGGCTGGCTGTCTCAGGGGGCTGGGAAGTGTCTGTGAATCCAGAAGAAGGGCACATTGACATGTTGCACTGAGACTGAGCTTTAAGGGTGACAACCTGCCCGCCATGTTCACCCCATTTCATAAAATGACGATAAATCTTGACCAAAGTATGCCTCGGGTGGTGTCATTCGAAAATTCATAATCTGCTGAACATTATTATCCTGCTGAAATACGGGTAGCAATACTGTGGATGAAGTTATAAGATTCTACAGTACGATTGCTACTGTAATTCTGGGTAACACCCACACACCAGTTTTTCAGAGACAAAGGCACGCAGGGCCCAGACAGCTGTTAACGAGCCATTGTCCAGCCTGGATGGGGCGGGGAGAGGTATAAACAAGAAATGTACATTTCATCGCTGTGGCAGTTCAAATCCCACATCCACTGCTTGTCACCTGCACCCCAGCTGGGGGACTCCTCAAAGAGGACAGCGGTATGAAAACAAGAGACAGTGCCCTGCATTTTACCTCTCCTCTTCTTCCATATGTCAACCGAAACCACCAAGAGACATCTGAAGCCAATGAACTGAGGAAGGAGGGGGCCTCAGGCTGCAAGGACAGCCGGCCTGTAAAACGAACTACAGCTTAGGATGCGACAAATCGTGCTCGAGTGAATCAGGTTGTGTTAATATTCCCTCGACACCGGCATGTGGGAACCGCAGTTGGGGACTCCAGGGTTGGGGCAGGGAACTGCCCCCAGCTCTGTGTGCACATGGCTGGGGGGCAGGCAGGACACCGGACTTGAGGGGCCCGTGGATCTGCGCTGTGTGGTGCCGGGTGGGTTTGGCAGGGTGTGGTTTCCCTGTGGGAAGGGGGAGTTGCAGTAGCTATGGTTCAGTGCCCACTCAGCGCTGGGCTGGACGCAGAATCACCCAGGCCCTGGGTAAGTACAGACAGACCCTGTGTGT
>NW_020679549.1:0-4243 GCF_002925995.2 Terrapene triunguis | reverse complement strand
AAGACTGTTCACATCGTACACCTGGCTAACTGCTGATCAGGCACCTGGCAATGTAAGCCCACAGCCAACTCATAAGGGGTGGATTTCTGCCCTCCATGTGTCTGGGGGCAGGTGGAGAGGCACTGGGCCCTCCTGGTCCTTCTGCTGTCTGGACAAAGAGGATAATGTCCAGGTTCCAGTGATCTGGTCCAGCAGCAGTGAAAGCCCCTGCTGGGCTACTGCCACACTAGGGTCAAGGTCTGGGTTCTGGAGTGCCCTAGCTGAGGTGCTCTCCTGCCTGGTGCACCAGCTGCAGCTGCTGCTAGCTAGTTTCTAGCTTCAAGTGGGCCAGCTTTGCCCCCAGGAGAAATTATTCTTGGATTCCTGAGTGGGTCCTGTCCCTTCCCACTGGTGTCCCCAGAAGAAAGGGGACTGGCTGAGCTGGGCTGCTCTCCCCTGATCCACCCCAGCTCCATCTGCTGCCAGTTTAATGGCTTCCAGCACCTTGACCTTGCCCTATTGAGAGGATTTTACTCCCTAACCCACATACCTGAAGCAGAGGGCCCTTGTGCTCTCCTCCTTGTTGCTACCTGGGTCTCAGGAGACCTCGATAGTATTTTATTTATTTATTTGTATTAATTATGTGTTTGGAATAACAAGTTCCTAACCCTGAACACAAAGGTGTTTGTTTTTCAGGCTTGTGTCCTTAGTACCCTCCTTTAGGGCTGTGAAAGCTGGGTCACGTACTGCAAGCAGGAGCAGAGATAGAACAGCTTTCACCTCCGCTGTCTTAGAAAAATCCGTGGAGTTACTTGGTACTAGTGGGTAACTGGCTCTGTGGATGAGGGGAGAGCAGTGGATGTGTTATTCCTTGACTTTAGCAAAGCTTTTGATACAGTCTCCTACAGTATTCTTGCCGCCAAGTTAAAGAAGTATGGGCTGGATGAATGGACTGTAAGGTGGATAGAAAGCTGGCTAGATCGTCGGGCTCAACGGGTAGTGATCAATGGCTCCATGTCTAGTTGGCAGCCGGTTTCAAGCGGAGTGCCCCAAGGGTCGGTCCTGGGGCCGGTTTTGTTTAATATCTTTATTAATGATCTGGAGGATGGTGTGGACTGCACTCTCAGCAAGTTTGCAGATGACACTAAACTAGGAGGCGTGGTAGATACACTAGAGGGTAGGGATCGGATACAGAGGGACCTAGACAAATTAGAGGATTGGGCCAAAAAAAACCTGATGAGGTTCAACAAGGATAAGTGCAGAGTCCTGCACTTAGGACGGAAGAATCCCATGCACTGCTACAGACTAGGGACCGAATGGCTAGGTAGCAGTTCTGCAGAAAAGGACCTAGGGGTCACAGTGGACGAGAAGCTGGATATGAGTCAACAGTGTGCTCTTGTTGCCAAGAAGGCTAACGGCATTTTGGGCTGTATAAGTAGGGGCATTGCCAGCAGATCGAGGGACGTGATCGTTCCCCTTTATTCGACATTGGTGAGGCCTCATCTGGAATACTGTGTCCAGTTTTGGGCCCCACACTACAAGAAGGATGTGTGCAAATTGGAGAGAGTCCAGCGGAGGGCAACAAAAATGATTAGGGGTCTGGAGCACATGACTTATGAGGAGAGGCTGAGGGAACTGGGATTGTTTAGTCTCCAGAAGAGAAGAATGAGGGGGGATTTGATAGCAGCCTTCAACCACCTGAAGGGGGGTTCCAAAGAGGATGGAGCTCGGCTGTTCTCAGTGGTGGCAGATGACAGAACAAGGAGCAATGGTCTCAAGTTGCAGTGGGGGAGGTCCAGGTTGGATATTAGGAAGCACTATTTCACTAGGAGGGTGGTGAAGCACTGGAATGCGTTACCTAGGGAGATGGTGGAGTCTTCTTCCTTGGAGGTTTTTAAGGCCCGGCTTGACAAAGCCCTGGCTGGGATGATTTAGTTGGGAATTGGTCCTGCTTTGAGCAGGGGGTTGGACTAGATGACCTCTTGAGGTCCCTTCCAACCCTGATATTCTATGATTCTATGAAATTAATTTACAGAGCCGTGAATGCTGCCAATTGGCCAGTAATCCCTGTCCGGACTAGCAAAAGTACTGACTGACAATGGGTGTCAATAACAGATGCACCTGAAGTGGGTACTGAAATATCCACAACTTAGTTAGGTATAATCCACATGTATATCTACACTTGAATGTTTAGTTGTGTTTTAACATGTGCTAATTAACATGTTAACCGACAAAGACTATAAATTCTAGGGTAGATAGGACACAGACACTTATTGCATGTTTGCTCAGTGTCTGACTACTTGTGTTATTGTTTCCTTGCACTCTCCCATCGGTGCGCCTGTAGGCTCCTGTCGTCTTGTCTTATACTTAGATTGTAAATTCTTTGGGGCAGGGATTTTTGTTTGTTTGTTTCATGTTTGTACCACGTCTAGTACAATGGGGTTCATGGTCCATAGTTAGGGCTTCTATAGTCTACTACAAAATAACAATAACTGGAGTGTGCCATCTTGTTAGTTAACCTGTTAAAACAGGATGGAAAATTCAGCTTTAGATGGATCCTAAGTTTAGCGCCCTTTCAAAACCTATCAGTGAACCGGTGCAGCTGAACACAGCTTGGCCTTGGCTAAGCTTGCAGGTAAACACCAGGTTTAGCTGGCCCCTTGCTGACAGCCCTTTTCATGGATTTTTCCAACTGTAGACAGGGCCCAGACTGAACAGACAGGACAGAGACGCAGAGAAAACCACGGCCAGTTTGCTTTAAAATAACTGAAGTTGCCCTGGCTTTGGAAATGTTAGAACAAGTCCTGAAGGGAATGGATTAGTGGCCAAGAGGCAGTCAAAAGGGGGGGGGTCTCCACTACCTCGAGCCAGCACCTTTACTTCTATAGCTATATGCATGCATATGGTTAATTGCACAGACAGAGAGTGGGGGGGACGGGATCTCAGCTTGTCATGATGACTTCAAACAAGCTCCACCCTGCAGCCCTCCCCGCCCCCTTTCTCCTTGTCACACATCCGCTCTTTGCGGTCATTGGTGGGGAATTGCCTGATGCCTCTTTAAATCGCCTCTGCTGGCTCCTTGTTTCAGGAAGTGTCATAGGCAAGCAGCCCCAGCTCCTCGGCTATGGGAGGCGGAAGTGCCTCCTAGGTAAATTGGAGCAAATTGCAATCGATCTCCAGCAAGAAGCGGGGTTAAACCCGATATTTCCAGCGGGTGGATGATAAGGACTCGGAAACTTTCCAAGGAGCTTTGGCATTACAAAGGGAATAACCCTCCCCCACCAGCAGCACCGCCAACGGCAGGATCGGGATTATTATTATTTTCTTAAAACATTCTCGTCTCCCAAACCAAAAAGCATCCGGCCCCCTACTCCCCGCAAGTCTCTTGCCGCCCCCATTATCTGCCTGGGAGCTCGTGTTTTCGGTGCGGTGGGGCGGGGAGGGGGCAGTCCTGCAGTCTGAGCTCGGAGGCAGACTGAGATGAAATCATTTGCGGTGGCCCTAGCATGGCATCTCTCAAGAGTTTCGGCCGGGCTGGGCAGAGAGAAGAGGAGGAGAACGGAGACCTGGACCGATCGCTCCAGCAGATGCTGCGGGCGATAGTGGAGGAAAGGAACCGCATTAACATCCGCCAGGAGATCAGCGGGCTGGGTGAGTCCCGGGGGTGCGGGGTGGCGGCTGCTGCTGCCGCCTCCTCGTCTCTTCCCCCTGCAGAGCGAGCCGGGAGCCAGGGGAAGGGAGTGGGTGGGGAGCACCCGTCCGCGGAGCGAGCCGCGGGGGAGGGAATAAAGTTAGCCCTGTGCCTGGCGCCTCCTGCAGCCCGCCCGCCCCGGAGCGAGCGCACCCGCGAGGCGCGGGGAATGCAGGGGCTGTTTGGCACCCCGCCCCGGGCTGAGTCTCCCCCATCTGATCCCACTGCTCGTCCGGCATGCGAAGCCCTCCGCTAACCATAATAGCCAGGACTCCTGCTAACGGCTAGGGCAGGTTAGAAAGGGCAGCGCTTGCTTCTGTTCCTCTAGCATCGGGATATTTGTAGGTCCCCGTTAGCAGTGGGTCTGTTGGTCGGTGGAGCATTTCCTACAGCTACAAAGGGGGCGGGGGAGGGAGTGTTTCTGGTGGCTTATTACTATGGCCCAATATTGAGTAATTCCTTGTGATGCAATAAGGTAACAGGTTTGAATTACTACATGTCGTGTATGGTTTCAGAGTAGCAGCCGTGTTAGTCTGTATCCGCAAAAAGAACAGGAGTACTTGTGGCACCTTA
>NW_020679548.1:0-1669 GCF_002925995.2 Terrapene triunguis | reverse complement strand
ATTGAATTGAATATCTAATACATTGTCATTTTGTTTACCTGGAGCGTCTGCAGGCTTGGAGCCCCTCAGACTGGGGTTTGCTGGGAACGGCAAACCACAGACACTGGGAGCTGAGGAGCTCCGTGCCTGTGAACGCTCCAGGTAAACAAAACGTCCAGGCCTGCTAGCGGCTTACCCTAACGGGCCAGGAGCCAAAGTTTGCCAACCCCTGAAATATAGGGTCGGGTTATGAAAGGGTCATACAGTTTTTGCTATTTTTACCTAACCATCTTGGGGGGTCAGCTTATAAACGAACGGGCTAATGAACGAGTATATACAACTATAATTTCTTTTTAAAAATTCTGCACCTTTAAAAATAACAACAAATATTGTCATGTCCAGACGTGAATGGTTAATGGATTCAGTCAGTTCCTCACTACTATATGATCCTTCATCGCTTCCCCATCTGATTTTACACACCCACCCAAACCTATCTTAGCCCCCTTGTTTTGATGTGAAATGGAAATATGTTCTTGTGTGTATATATATATATATATATATATACTGTTGAGTGTATATGTTGTTAATTTAGGCCCGATCTTACAGTTGGATTCTTTCCAAAAAGGGAAAATAGTAAAAAAGAAAATACTGAACATATTTGAAAAAACAATTCAAGTTACCACTCAAAACCCATGAAACTATAACCAAATTCTGCTATCAGTTACACTGGTGTGAATCTGAGTAACTTCACTGTAATGAATAGAGTAGTCATTACAGATTTATAACATGTAAGTGAGCAGAATTTGGGGTCATTTTTTTAAACAGTCATGCAAATTACCATTTGTAAGTAATTAATTCTGTAGCAGTATTTCTAAGGTCAAGGAACATGTGCCTGCATGTCTACATTCAATATCAAAGTTTCCATTGACTTTAATGGACACAGGATCAGTCTGGCTGTGAACATCACTGAAACATTAACAAGGAAAAAATTGATGGTGGTATCTGTCCACAATCTATCAGTGTGCTCTGATCATACGTAGTTCTGACAAAATTTGCATCATGGTTCTATCTGCGTATGTTCACAAGAATGCTAAAAGTTATAATGGTTTAGTGATTAATGAATATCCAGTAACTAGGAAATGTAAATCAGACAGATAAGGGCTACAGTGATAACGGCTAAAGGCCTGATCCTCTCAATGACTTCAGTGGTACAAGATTGAAACATAAAAGCTTGTTTCTGCAACTAATCTAAATCATTCAATTTCTGACACATTAGAGAGGAAATTGAAAATGGCAAAAAGTTAACATTTTTCAGGCACTGTAGTTAACTTCTCTACCATGTAATGATATTGTCCATGTCTGAACTGTATTTTGACAATTTCCAAATGTGTGTCAGGCACCTCTGTTGTATTAATTTCAATGGAATAAATGGGCCCAGAGAGTCATAGATATTAACATGACCTTGTCACTGTACAACATTAAACAAGGTTCAGCGTTTCAAGTACAGAGACATCAGCCTACTTAGTACCATGGCAAACACAATATTAAACGTCTTTTCCAAATTTTATTAAACATACAGAAAAAGAAGGAAAATTAGTTAAAGCATTTGAAACAAAGTATTAAGTAGGATTTTCAGAGATGCATAGATTCCAAGGCCAGAAGGGAAGCATTGTGGTCATCTAGTCTGACC
>NW_020679547.1:0-5457 GCF_002925995.2 Terrapene triunguis | reverse complement strand
GTTCTCCCACTGGTTTTTGAGTATTATGATTCCTGATGTCAGATTTGGGAATGGCTGAGCCATTACAAACATTGAATCTATCTCCCCTTGTAAGTACTCTCACACTTGCTTCTTATCAAACTGTCTGTACTGAGCTACCTTGATTATCACTTCAAAAGTTTTTTTTCTCTTACTTAATTGGCCTCTCAGAGTTGGTAAGACAACTCCCACCTGTTCATGCTCTCTGTATGTGTGTATATATATCTCCTCGATATGTTTCACTCAATATGCATCCGAAGAAGTGGGCTGTAGCCCACGAAAGCTTATGCTCTAATAAATTTGTTAGTCTCTAAGGTGCCACAAGTACTCCTGTTCTTTTTGCGGATACAGACTAACACGGCTGCTACTCTGAAACCTGAAGCTCAGCAGTTTCTCTTTGAAGTCTGGTCCTGAAGTTTTTTCGCTGCAGGATGGCTACCTTTAAATCTGCTATTGTGTGTCCAGGGAGGTTGAAGTGTTCTCCTACAGGTTTTTGTATATTGCCATTACTAATATCTGATTTGTGTCCATTTATCCTTTTACGTAGGGACTGTCCAGATGGGTCATTCAGTCCTTTGTGTAGAGCTTCCATTTGTAGCAAAGTTCCTCCAGAGGTAAGAAGCAGTATTGAAGATGGAAATGAGGTATCAGACTTTTATAGTATTTTCCAGCTGTAAGAACACTTCTTTGTTCTTACTGTGGAAAATTACACCAAAATGGAGTCTGGAGTCACATGGGCAAGTTCCTGCATACTTTGCTGAGTTACAAGGCATATTTGCCTTCTCTCCATGGGTCAATTGTATAGCTGATGGTCCTTAATGGGCCATCAAGCAGGCTAGGCAGAGCTAACACCAACTTGTCTGGGATGTTTCCCAGAAGCATAGCATAAGTTTGAAATACAGACAGTATAGAGCCAATATTCACAACTTCAACTACAAAATTGATACACACATATAGACAGCATAATCAAAACCAGCAAACCATAACCTTGTCTTAGACACCTCATTTGACTCCCTTTTTACAAGATTTGGTGCCACTACAGGACTTTGGTTGCAACCATGTTCTAAATGGTTCCAGATTATATCAAAAACGTCACACAAGACATTGCACCTATTTCCACTATCGAACATTTCTGCGTGATGGGCCCAGACCTGTACTGGGGAAGGGGAGTGAGTTGCACAACCACACTGCCCAGAGGAGACCTCCAGTGGGGATTTTGATTTAAGGGGTGAACAATTCCTCCTTGAGATCCCAGGCAACAACAGGACAAAGCAACCTGCTGCCAGAGAAGAGGGAGGCCAGGAAACTGCTCTGGAAAAAAGCATCCTTGTATATAAAGCCCAAGACTCATGAGCTTGAGGCCTCATTTCCCATCAATCTTGGGCTCTGTGGCCACTTTACTCTCTGCTTTGTGAGGTTAGAACTCTCCGGATAGCAAGGAAAAATCCCTGAGAGGGACCTTGCCTACTATACGTCCCTCACTGAGGGAATGCCAGACTCTTCCCCCTTCAAAATGCAGCCATTGTAGAAAACATGTTTGTCCTCCCTCAGTTAATCAGGAAAAAAAAAGCCACAAATACTTTTCATTATCTTCACTGTATGATCTGATGAGGAGCCTAATCCTGGTCCTTCTCATGTAAATCTTTTTACTGATTTCACTGGGAGAAGAACTGGGCCCTTGATTATGTAATTATAATTCTCTGGCAAGAGCACAACCTGATACACCCTCAAATGTGTGATTGTATAGTTCATGTTTTCCCCTTGGTTTTGTCCTATGAAAAAGGCACAAGGGTTTGCACATGTGATTCTGTCCCAGAAGAAGGAGGCCTCAAGGAAGACAGAGGAAACCTCTCCCTCATACATGTGACAGTGATATAAAATCAATGCAGGCATAGGGCCAGATCCAAATTCACTGACGTCAAAGGGAGACTTTCCATTCACTTCAGTGGATTCTGAATTAGTCACTTGACACCAGATTCACAGAAGAACGTAGCCATCTCAGTGCCTCTTTAGGTGCCTAAATCCAGCATTGAAGCATCACTGACATTCTCAAAGCCAAATCTCAACTACCAACTAATCCTGTAAGTGACTGAAATCCCCATGGTTTCATTTATGCCCTGTTGGAGCTTGGAGCTGGGAGAGGAGTAGCACAGCCTGAAGTGTCTGTACACAACTCCCACTCCCCACCAAAATTGGGACTTTGAACTATTGTGGGATTTGGTGTGCGATTGGGGAGTGCCAGCCCTGCAGATACCAGCAATCAAAGGGAGGAAAACCAACCAAGGGGCAGCTACCTAGAGCCAGCTGGGACCTCCCCAAGACTCCAGACCAGGGAGCCAGGAGAGGACCTAAAAGGTGTGTGTGAGAAAGTCTCCTGAAGAGGGACGGATGGAGGGATAGGCAGGAAGGATAGATATGGAATCGGGTATCCATTGCTGATGAATTCCAACGCCCACTTGTCTTGAGGTGATATTCCACCATGTTGGGTAGAATGGGGTCAGATGGTCAGCAAACTGATAGATAGTTTCTGATGGTGGCAGCACATGGTCTAGGTGGAGGTGTCTCGGAGACTCAACAAAGTTCTCAAAGCTGCGGTTTTGAGGTAGGTGGGTGAGATGTAGATGATTGTGATGGGGGCTGTCTACATTTAGAAGGAGGTCTCTGTTATCTCCACTGCAGGTGTCATAACTATAAAGGGAAGGGTAACAGCTCTCCTGTGTACAGTACTAAAATCCCTCCTGGCCAGAGACTCCAAAATCCTTTTACCTGTAAAGGGTTAAGAAGCTCGGGTAACCTGGCTGACACCTGACCCAAAGGGCCAATAAGGGGACAAGATACTTTCAAATCTTGGGGGGGGGGAAAGGCTTTTGTGTGTGCTCTTTGTTTTAAGGGGTTGTTCGCTCTTGGGACTGAGAGGGACCAGACATCAATCCAGGTTCTCCCCATCTTTCTAAACAAGTCTCTCATATTTCAAACTTATAAGTAAAAAAGCCAGGCAAGGCGTCTTAGTTTTACTTTGTTTTCTCAACTTGTAAATGTACCTTTTACTAGAGTGTTTATCTTTGTTTGCTGTACTTTGAACCTAAGACAGAGGGGGGTCCTCTGAGCTCTTTAAGTTTGATTACCCTGTAAAGTTATTTTCCATACTGATTTTACAGAGATGATTTTTACCTTTTTCTTTAATTAAAAGCCTTCTTTTTAAGAACCTGATTGATTTCTCCTTGTTTTAAGATCCAAGGGGGTTTGGATCTGTATTCACCAGGAGTTGGTGAAAGGAAGGAGGGGGGAAGGGTCAATTTCTCCTTGTTTAAGATCCAAGGAGTTTGGATCTGTATTCACCAGGGAATTGGTGAGAGGTTTCTAAAAGCTTCCTAGGGTAGGGAATGGTGGCAGCGGACCAGAACTAAGCTGGTAGTTAAGCTTAGAAGTCCTCATGCAGGCCCCTACATTTGTACCCTAAAGTTCAAAGTGGGGATACAGCCTTCACAGCAGGTCATGGTGTCGTTGAGCTAGAAGGAAAGCCAGAGGTCAAGTTCTTGGTGTAGGGTGATATCTACTCAGTCTTTTCTTCTGTGCTGTATATAAATGCTAAGTGATCTTAATGTTGCTTTTGAATCCTTTAGGGAATGGAGGGATTCATCAACCCAGTTGGCAAATAGTTTGGAGCTTTTGAATGGCAGATCCTCTGCTGTGCACTGCACTTCCTTCAGGAATCCCAACAGGTGTAGCCATGAACTCCATCTCATGACCACTGACGTTGCTATTGAGAAAGCCTCATAATAGGAAATTCTGAATTATAGAGTTGCCGTTGAGAGATCTATCCTCTTCCAGTCATTCACCACATTGAGCACCATAGAGTTTGGTGTGGGATGTGAAAATAAGAAGTCCATGTCCATGGCCATTGTATTAGCAGATGTAGGGGGGTTGCGGTTGGCATCACTGCGTGGTCCGGTGAAGACAATGAGAAGTTTGTTGGACGTGAATTTTCATCCTCTGGTCTCTCCTCCTGCTCCTCAAAAGGTCCTCCTCTAGGTTCAGGAGGTCTGGATACAGACAAAGATGGGGCATGTCTAGGTCTCTCCCTCTGACTAACCACACTGCCAATCTCTCTGTCTCATGCCTTTGTCAGTGTCTATCTAGTGCAGCAGAACCAACCCCTTCTCCCCCAGTTCCTTCTCTACCACTTGGTCCATAAATTTAACTAAGAAGGAAAGGGGAGAAGGGTGGGTAGTGGAGCACCCACTGAATCACCATCTGGAACGGCCTCAGTTACTACATAGAGTGAGTAACCTTCTCTTCTTCTTCGAGGAGTGTCCCTGTGGGTGCTCCACTTCAGGTGATTGTCAAGCTGTGTCCCATGGTGGACGGAAGGGGCTTTGGAGTTCTGTGAGTAATTGACAATAGTACAGTAAATCCTACCAATGCATCTGATCTTGAGCTTTGATCTATCGCTTAATGTTTTGTAAACTTGTTTGCGGATGCCCAGGTGGCCACTTTACATATGTCTTTGATTGATGAGAGAAAGGCTACTGAGATTGATAATGACCTGATGGAAGTCGGTTGGGATCCCTGGTGGGAGTTGTATATCTTCCTGTTATAGCAAAGGTGGATGCATCCAGAAATCCATTTACACAGTCACTGCTTGAAAATGGTGAAACCTTTAGATTATTCCAAAGTTGAAATAAAAAGTCTTGGTGACAATCTGCAGGTCTTGGTTCTCTCAAGATAGAACGCTAGTGTGTGTCTGATGTCCAGAGTATATAGTATTTAGTCCTGTTTGCTCCCATGAGGTTTAGGGAAGAACGAGGGAAGATGGATTGGTTGGTTCAATTAGAAAGAGGAGGTTATAGTGGGCAAAAATGTAGTTTGATGTCAAATATTTGTTCCTCGTGTACTTAATTATAGATTGTGATCAAGTCACCCCTTTTCTTTCTTTAGCAAAATAGATTAAGCTCCTGGAGTCTATCAAATAATAAAAAGTCTTTATGATTATATCTGTCTCAGTGTGAGCTTCCTGTCATACCCCTGAGGGTCCTTTGTAAATTCTGTGGAGCTTGATTCGGGACAAGAACTTTTATCTTCTGATCAAACAGATTGGCGAGCCTAAAACCCATACTAATTCATATTAATAATTATTTATGATTAATATTATTAATTAATTAAAGTTAATTAAAATAAAATTATATTGATAAATTAAATCAATATTATGAACACATCCTAGGTCAGGCTACAGACTGCCGTGTCAGGCAGGAGACTCGAGGAGTGTGTGACAGAAATTTTTGGGATTCGAGGCATCCTTGGACCCCAAGAAACCTCACCTGAGGCATAAGTAAATGGTTAAAAGTTACAGAGAGTTACAGATTGTGTGTCTCACCCACTCGCTCTTAAGAACATAGAAATCTAATTTCCTGTGACTGCGGCTTGGAAGCAGACCCAGTA
>NW_020679546.1:0-2664 GCF_002925995.2 Terrapene triunguis | reverse complement strand
AGAGAGTTCATAATACAGATTATTATTTTTTCAGGTCAGTTTCCTATTGTGTTCATCTTTTGGGGCATAAAAGTTCTAATCCTTTTATCTGCAGTTTAAATTTTAACATCATTAGGGTTACCATACGTCCGGATTTTCCTGGACATGTCCGGCTTTTTGGGCTCCAAATCCCTGTCCGGGGGGAAATCCCCAAAAACCGGACATGTCCGGGAAAATCGGGACACGCGGGGCCGGTGGTGCTGGGCCGGCGGTGGGGGCTGGGGGCCAGGCCGGGGACCGGGCCGGCGGTGCGGTGCCGAGCCGGGGGCCGGGGGCCGGGGCCGGGGCCGGGGGGTGCTGAGCCAGGGGACGGGCCGGGGACCGGCAGTGCTGGGCGGGCCGGGGGTGCTCGGCTGGGGGCTGGCCCGGGGCCGGCATCCCAGAGCCCGAGCCGACCCAGGCTGGGGATGCCGGGGGGGCCAGACTGGGCCGCGCCTCCTCCCCCCACACCCTCCTTACCTGCTTCAGGCTTCCCGCGAATCAAATGTTTGCAGGAAGCAGGGGAGGGGGCGGAGTTGGGGCGAGGACTTTGGGGAAGGGGCGGAGTTGGGGCGTGGGCGGGGCTGGGGGCGGGGCCGGGGCCCCGTGGAGTGTCCTCCTTTTGGAGGCTCAAAATATGGTAACCCTAGGGGAAAATATCATAGGATCAAAGACTTCAAAGATGAAGCTTACTCATATGCTAATATTTGGGCCTAGCCGAGCAGGCAATAGCTGTGTTTCTTTCTATCAACTCCCCCTCTATTTGCTGGAGAGACTTCATTGTTCAGGCAGCAAAACAGAAACCAAAATGAAAGTGAGGCTCTGCACTGAGCATACACTGTCCAACCATTTAAAGGGACAAGACATCACACATTCATAGGTATCTTGCTGAATCAGGGCCTTAACATGTAGCTTAATATCTGTTTAGGAACCTATGCTGCAGGCACCTCACAGGTATCAAGAGATTTATCCTCACAACACCATGGAAGTAGGGCAAATGTTACCCCCATGTATAGATGGGGAATTGAAACACAGGGCTAGATTCACAAAGGGGTTTAGGCATCTAAGTCCAAAATTTAGATCCTCAAAACCTCCACTCAGCTGCCACTTAACACTGTAGCTACCTAAACTCCCTAGGTGCCTAAATTTCCACTGATAACAGAGATGCCAAGGTTTGGCTGTCTTTAAGAGTGCCCAAAGAGTGAGATTCAAGGCCAAAGAATGAGACTTTCCAGGTGGTGGGTTAGATAATTGCTTAATTCAGGGACTCTCATCTTTGGACCTTCGTGACATCCAATAGTTCAGGTTTTTAATCCAACCAGCACTTAGTAGTTTGTTTTAAAATGTACACTGCTTAATATTCCATATGAAACACTTAAATGTCCTAATTCATACTAAAGTCTAGGGCATGTGAGAATTCTATATGCAGTGCAAACCAGGGGATTTTAATAAAAACAACTATTTGCTGGTTGGAACAAAAAGATCTCTGAGAACATGAATTTGTCCAGTGTGATTTAAATTTTGAACTGTATTTTGCAGAATTCACAAACTTTTGATCAATTCCTGCGGAGGTTTTGTGGGTGAACTCATATTTTTTTGACCTCCAAGTATTCACACACACAAAGAAAACCCTCGCATAGTCTCCTCTCTCCTCTCAAACGCATATAGAACGCAGGCCTGTCGTCTCCATGGTTATCACAGTACACAACCTTTCCAAGCTCTAAGGCCTGGGCCTGAGGCCCCAGCTGTATTGTTGTCTCTTGGAGTGCCTGAGTAAAAATATTTTAAATCTTTATATATTTACTCAAAATGCATGAGATAAGCTTAGGAATGTGTGTGAGAGTAAGATAGCATGCTAATGTGTGCATCTCATACCCAGTGAGTGAGACTTGACACGTCTGTGATAGTCCCTTAGGTACCTAAAAATCTGCCATTGTGCATGCATACAGATGCCTCAGTCCAGGCACTCAACTCACGTTTAAGCCCCAGCAAGATCCTCAAACTTGGCATTGCCCCACCTATCTTGTCTGTAGAGCCAGTGCAGTAGGTGTGCTCAGAGGACACATGACCAATCAGACCCTGTACAAAACACTAGAAAAGAAGCCTCCACTGCCTCCCTGATTAGCCCAGTTGTTACAACACTGACCCAGGATGTGGGATACCTAGGTTCAGTTCCACCCTTTACCAGGTGTGGAACAGGGAGTTGCACCCCAATCTCCTGTTTCTTAGGAGAATGCCCTGCCCACTGGGCTTTGGGATCTTCTGAGATAGGTGTTCCTTGTGTTCTTCTGTTGAAGCTGTTCCACTTGGTATTAAATCATTGTTGGGCCAGAGACAGAGGGAAGGACTGTATAATTCATTGGTAGAGCTCTCACCTGGAATGTAGGAGACCTCAATTCAAGTCCCTGTTCCAATGTCTATTTTAACGAATAATTATTTATTAAAGCTTAAGTGACCCACACAAGAAGTCTGGGGCAGGGATCAGAACTGAACCTAAATATCCTGCATTCTATTTCAATGTATTAGCCACAGGACAATCTTTTCTCTCTTTCTAATATTGTCAAAAGTGTATCATAAAACAGACATGAGTAGCAACACAGGCTCGTTAACATTGCTGTAAGACTTAATTTCTGCAATTTATGGTCC
>NW_020679545.1:0-3901 GCF_002925995.2 Terrapene triunguis | reverse complement strand
AAGGGGCCTAGACTACCCAGGCAGAATTGAGATCAGCGCCCCTGCGATTGTTCAGTAGATTGCACCCCAGATGAGGACAAAGCACAGTCCCCCTTTGGTGGTTACTCTGGACCCACTTTCAGCCTGCTACCTCCCACGGCGCTGCCCTACTATCGCCCCGATCAGAATTCTGGGCAGCCTTCCTCCAGTCTTAATGGGTTAGGTGCAGGTCCTCATGCCCCACCTCCAGAAAGACCTGGTTACGCCCTGTATAGAAACCTGTCACTAGATGCCCAAAAGAAATGCTATAAACACTTAAAGGGAGAGTACAAAGGACAGCGATGACAATGAGTTGTATTTATACAGCATCATTTCTCCAGAAAGAACCCAGAGCAATTAACAAGATGACTGGAGCAATCATTTCCCCCTCCATGGAAATGCAGCCGGCTCTGGGGTGGGTTACTGTAGTCATTTAACAGTGCAAAGCTGCACCTTAGCATAGGGTGTAAGTGAATAATCCATTAATACTTTGAAAGTAGGCAGGATTTGATTATGCTAATTGGCATTGAGCCAGCCCTAATCTTTCCAAAAGTGCCAGGGGATTTTTAATTATTGCAAACCACAGAGAGCACAGTTGCACATCCCCCTGGAAAACACCTTAGTGCTTCCTTATTGGCTCAGACTCTGCCATCCAAGTGCTAACCAAGCTGCATGGCATGGAGCCATTAACTCCTCCAGGCACCCAGTCAAGGAAAGAAATCACAGAAGGGTTTGCTTGACAGGCCAGTTCTTAAGGAGTCCTTCATTCTGGGACTTAATTGTCCATGTAGGGTTCACTTTCTGCTCTCTTATTACCTTTCTGGGTCTGACCTCTTCGCTCAGCTCTTAGTTTTAATCATCCTGCCCTGTCTCTGTGCTGAAACTGTAGTTCCCATTGACCTTTCTCAACTCCCCTAGTCTCATTAGTTTGACTAATTAACCAAGCTGCCACTAGACAGAAAGCATTATGTGAGTCTCTTCTCACTGCCTTTTGCAGTTTGGCTAAGTACAAGGAACCCTAAGGAAACCAATAACACGGCGTGAGTTCATAGATAGAGAAGAGCCCTGTTCCCAGGCAACAATTTGGACACCTCTTAACCTATCTACTGGTATCCATGGAGATGCAGGTGTTACATGAGGAATGACTGACATAACTGACATAAACAAAAACAAAAAAATACTACAAATTTTAGTAGCAAACCTGCATGCTTCAGGGCTTAAGTGAACCTCTAACCGATGGGGGTCAGGAGGAATCTTACCCTGAGAATAGGTTATCTCATAACTGCTTGCTACAGGTTTCTTGCATCTTCCTCTGAAGCATCTGGTACTGGCCATTGTCAGAGAGAGGATATTGGTCTTAGTGGATCACTGAGTCTTATTGGCTTCACACAGGCTAGTCACATGAGTGAGAATTACTCAAGTAACTAAGAATGTGCAAGAGACAAGTTTCCAAGGTTAGGAACTGGTATAGCAGGAAATTCCCTTCCTTCCTATAATGTTGAGTCCTCTCTGTTTCAAATCTTTCTCTCCAGTTGCACCTCTGCCCACTGACCTTCTTGTAGATTGCAGAGAGAAAAAGGGGAGGAGTAGCACGAATACTCTGATTTTTGCTGCAAATAATATATTAATAAAAAATGTCTGAACTGCAGAATTTACAGATGTTTGGCTTCTATTTTCCAGGTTTAATTTCCTCTGAGGGGGTTTTATAGTTTTTTTTTTTATAAATGAAAAATGTCTCCAAGTCCTTGTGGTCTCACATGTAAATGATTCTTCTGGTGCTATTTACATAATCCCAGGCTTTTTAAAGGGCATATAATATAGGGCTGATCCCACAGCGACTCCTTGGCAGCCTGCTGCCAGAAGCTTTTGTGCAACTGAGGTGATGGGATCTTTTAAAACATGCAGCTTCAAATGCTGGCCTCTGATGTGGATCCCGTTGGAAGAGGGACGTCGACAAGAGCCACACGTTGCTTTTCGGGGCAGGATTGGCCCTCGAGTGAATGGGCGGGAGAGCGACATTATAAAGAATAACCTGATGTGCAGATCTGCCCAGGAGAGCACTCACTAGTCTCACTTGCCTTTCTTAAACACGAATGCCAGCACCCGCTAAGCAACAGCCCAGCAGGAAATCTCCACCCCCCGCTTTTAACTATTGTTAGTTAGTGGCAGACAGCAAGGGAGCGGGCTCTTCAAATGGCTGAAAGGTGTCACTTGATGCGCGGAGCTGGACTGAGCTGTCTTCTCCAGGCAACACCAGCAGGAGAGGGCATTTGATGGGAAGGGAATGTCATTTCTCAGCTGCGGTTCTAACTCAGTGCAACATAGGGTGACCAGATGTCCCGATTTTATAGGGACAGTCCCGATTTTTGGGTCTTTTTCGAATATAGGCTCCTATTACCCCCCACCCCCGTCCCGATTTTTCACATTTGCTGACTGGTCACCCTAGTGCAACAGAGCTAGAGGCTCTGGGCCGCACTAGTGTACTGCAACATTGGGGATTCTGTTGGACCATGGGAAGTCGTGGAAGCCTCACAATGGGGGACACTTAAAAACATTGCAGTGGAGGGAACAATCCTGCAGAGGCCTCTCCTGGGGAAAGAGATGGATGATTTTTTTCCATTCTTAAATTCCCTGGGCTTGATTCTCTGCTGCCTTGTGGGACCCATGCTAACACGGCATCGCTCTTTGTCCCCCTCCAGTGGCTAGGCCTTGACTAGGGGTTTATGAGTCTCCTGCAGCCTCTGTGCTAAGAGAGGTGGTTAGTTAGCTCAAGTAGCAGAGCCTTGTGCTTTTAGAGCCAGAAGTCCTGGGTTTGATCCCAGCAGATCTGACCCATCTAAGGGCACCCAGACAGTTGCACCTGGTGTAGTCAATGACACCAGTGCAAGGTGGGTATGAAGTGCTATCCTATCAGAATTCTCCACTCACTGACGCCCATGAACCGGTGTTATTATGACAGCTACGCACTCTGCAGTCACCTTGGATGGGTGTAAATGATTACACAAGGCAGTGGTGAGTCCGATTCCTTGATCCTACCAGATTATTATCCTAGGCCAGGATACACCATGAGCAGCTCCTCTGACGTTCCACTAGTGCAAACCCAGCATGAGATCAGAATCAGACCCCCCGTGCTTTGCAAATATTGACGTCTCTCTGGTTTTTCAGGGTAATAGATTTATGCTTCAAACTAGTCCCAACCACTGCACAGTTTAGCTGGCTGACGGATAGCTCGGGCTCCTGGAAGAAAGTCTTTATGAAAAATGTCAGTTATATCAAAATAAACCATCATGATTTACTCACTTGTCAACCCCGGAAAAGAATTTCTAATCTGTCTTCTATTTCCTGTCCTTAAGTAACAGCCCTTTTCCCCATTCATTTTCACCATAACGATTGACTCCTGAACAGCATGTGCTGCTCTCAGCGAGCAGAGATTAACAAGTAGAACCCTAATACTGGCTGGTCAGAACCTCTGCCACTGACTAACATGCTAATCATAGAATCATAGAATATCAGGGTTGGAAGGGACCTCAGGAGGTCATCTAGTCCAACCCCCTGCTCAAAGCAGGACCAACCCCAACTAAATCATCCCAGCCAGGGCTTTGTCAAGCCGGGCCTTAAAAACCTCTAAGGATGGAGATTCCACCACCTCCCTAGGGAACCCATTCCAGTGCTTCACCATCCTCCTCGTGAAATATGCTTAAAGACACAGACGTTTAGCAGGTGTGAATCAGCATCGCTCCATTGACTTCTGTAGAGTTAGGCTCAGACACATAGGCGACGCGAGGACACGCGGGGTCATGGGCCCCCCCCAAATTGCTGCTTGCCTTGTATTGAGTAGGCTCACACGAACTGAGCATGCTCAGTAACATTTGCTGAAGCCACT
>NW_020679544.1:0-1220 GCF_002925995.2 Terrapene triunguis | reverse complement strand
TTGGGGTGCAGGGGGTGAGGGCTCTGGCTGGGGGTGCAGGCTCTGGGATGGGGCCGGGGATGAGGGGTTTGGGGAGCAGGCTGTCCTGGTGCTGGGGCCAGAGGACTCCCCCCCAGCCCTCTTTTGCCGGCAGCAGGAGCTCTGGGGGAGGGGCCCCCCTCTCCCCAGGGCCAGCTCCAGGCACTAGCCCACCAAGCATGTGCTTGGGGCGGCGCCTGGAGGGGGGCGGCGCGGCGGGGCCCCGGCCGGGCTCGCCGCCCTCCCCACAGCGCTCCGGCCGGTCAGGGAGAGCGGGGCCCCGGCCGGGCTCGCTGCCCTGCTCCCGGCACTCCGGCCGGTCGGGGATTGCGGGCCCGCGGCTGGGCTCGGTGATCGCTGCCGCTTCCCCGCTGGGGGGGGGGGGCTGTGGGTGGCTTTTTTTGCCTTGGGCGGCAAAAAAGCCAGAGCCGGCCCTGCCTCTCCCCACCGGCAGCAGGAGCTCAGGGGCCGGGGGAGCGGCCCGCGGCACCCCTGCATGCCCCAACTTGCTCCCCGTCCACCCCCTACCTCTCTCCTCTCCAGGCCCCTGTGGCTGCGCAGCCCTTTGTAGCCGGCTGTCCAGCCGCGCAGCCTAGAGGGAACCAAGGGCCCCGGGCAGCAGGCCCAGGCGAGCGCGTGGCGCAGCCATCACGCCCCAGCCAGAACACCCGAGCTGGGACCAGCGCCAGGCAGCAAAGCCGACGCGGCACAAGTGAGGGCTGCTAAGGGGGCGCAGGGCCGGCCGGAGCAAGGCAGGACTAACCAGGAGTCAGCGGGGGGATTGGGCGAAGCTGGTGCTGGTGCTCAGGGCAGCCGGGGAGGAGCCGGGCAGGAGGGCAGCTGGCAGCGAGCTCTGGCCAACCCCAGCCAAGCGGGGAGCAAGCGGCGGACCCTCGGGACGCTGAGCATGCCCAGCCATGCTGCCACCTGAAACAATCCCCTTGGTCCGAACGTCCCACGTCATGCCCGAGCGAGACCCCGCGCCGGAGAGCGACAGGGCCCACTAGGCCAGGGGATCGGGGAACAGAGCCTGCCTGCAAACCACAACCACTGGCGGGACAAGTCAGCAGGGCCGGCTGGGGGGCCGGCTTTGGGGGGTCAGGGAGTGGAGCTGGCACAAAAGGGTGCCTGGCGTTCAGGTGTGGTTAGATTTGTGGCTGAGCCAGAATTGGAGGCCCCCTGAGGCTCTCCCCAGCCAGCTG
>NW_020679543.1:0-1447 GCF_002925995.2 Terrapene triunguis | reverse complement strand
GTAACATAGTATTTGACTTCACCTCACTGCTGTCAGGATCTTTCCTGGCCATTCCTGCAGTGCATGGTGTGACAGAGACACTGGTCTGTAACAAGCCTGTGCTGCTTCTTGGAGAGGAATTGGGTTCAGAGCAGAACCAATGACCTGTTAAATTGTCTATAGTTCCCAGCCTCAGAGGAATTGTGGTCTAGCAGTTAGCCCCCCCCATACTTAGCACGGCCTTAAGGGGCCACACAAGTACCCAAGAGAGATAGTGCCAACAGGGATGCTGCAGTGTCCTCCCTGTGCAGTGCCTGTTAGCTAGGTCAGTGCCTGTGAGCAGTTTTTAATGTCTACATTACCAATTACTTTGAACTTCTGACAGGCAGAATATGGGGCATAAAGGAACCCAGCCCTGCCCAGTTCATCCTTCTCTCCAGCACCATTCAGATAAAGCTCATTATTATTAACATGAGCTCCCCATCTGCTGAGCAGCTCCTGGGATTCCTCTGCAGCATGGTCAAGGTTACCCTCCATGTCCCCTGGTATCCTGGGCTGTCTCCCTTCAGGACTGGTCAACCCCATCACATGCAGGAGCCCCTTCCCCCTGCAGGACCCACGATATGACAGTGAATTTTTTCAGACAGTCCACGGCTTCTGGATGAAAGCAAATAACCTTGTTTTCATTTTGTATTGACGGTTATTATTACTACCTGAAAGAACTAACCAAAAGTACCAAGGTTAGATGCTTAAATGCATGGGACCAAGACTTCAGTTCACACAGCGTGGAATTATTTTATTTGAAAAAGAAGGGGGAAATCACCGTTTATGAAACAAAGCCATTGTAAATTAGGCTGCCGGCTACCCTCCAACTCGGCTTTATGCTGATAACACAGGCAGTGCCGGCCAAGGGATTTGGGTATATTCACGTCCATAAATTGTTGGAAAGTTTAAACTTTTCAAGAGTGGTTTAGTTTTAAAGATAGGTGGTTTTCTGCAAATCCTATAAAGCTCCTTCAATAAATCAATGGACATTTAAATGTCCGGAGCACTGGTAACCTCTCGACTGACGCTGTATACAACGAAAACAATCTCAGAAGGTTGAAATGTCTTGGCCCAACCCTTTGTTCGTTGTGAACCCCAAACTCACAGGGATGTTTACCCTAAAATCTGTATATGGCTTTCCAGTTGTCAAAAATCATAACTCAGAGGCCTGATTCTCCTATCTTTTACATCCCTTTTACTTTCTGTAACTCTGCTGTTTTCAGTGGAGTATGCGACACACCACAATATATGCAGACATTCCTGTGATGTCAGTAGAGTTATTTATAGATTTTAAGGCCAGAAGGGACTATTAGATATTCTAAATGGACCTCCTGTATAATTTGATAGAATAGGCCACAGAATTTGCATCTAGTAACCCCTGTCTTGAGCCCAATACATCATATTTAACTAAAGCAGATCTCCA
>NW_020679542.1:0-3400 GCF_002925995.2 Terrapene triunguis | reverse complement strand
AGACTCCCTTTTCCTTTGGGGATTAGGAAGTAACAGAAGTAGAACCCTTTGCCCCTTAGCTCCTGAGGAACCTCCTCCACCACCCCTTTGGTGAGGAGCGATTGCACCTCTTGTACAAGGAACTGCTCGTGAGAAGGGTCCCTGAAGAGGGACAGGGAAGGGGTGTGGGAGAGAGGGGAGGAGCAGAATTGGAGAGAATATCCCACCTCTACCATGCAAAGGACCCAACGGTCTGATGTTATAAGGAACCACGCACAGTAGAAGTGGGATAGACAGTTCATACCGGATCCTTCCCCCTGTTTTCTGGAGTCTGGCACACCATACTCGGGCATCCCCTCAAAACCTTTGTCTGGGTCCCAACTGTGGCTTAGTCGGGCCCTGGCCTGACTGGTTAGATGGCCTACGTCTATTGTTCCTGCCCCTACGGTGGTAAGGGTCCTGCCTTGGGCGGGGTTGATGATGCCTCTTCTGCTGCTGGGGGTTGAGGCTTGCAAGGTTTTCTCTGGGTGGCAGGCATGTGCATCCCCAGAGCCTTCAGTGTTGCCCTTGAATCTTTGAGGCTATGGAGCCTTGAGTCTGTCTGGTCTGAAAACAGCCCTGTGCCCTCAAAGGGAAGGTCCTCCAGTGTCTGTTGGACCTCTGGGGGAAGACCTGAAGCCAGGAGGTTCTCCTCATGACTACCCCAGAGGAGATGGTACGTGCCACTGAGTCGGCCACGTAAAGGGAGGCCTGAAGGGACGTCCTGGGGACCGCCTTCCACTCCTCGACCAGAGCTGAGAACTCCACTCTTGACTCCGCTGGGAGCATCTCTTTGTATTTGGACATAGTGTCCCAAGAGTTAGTTATACCTGCTGAGGATAGCCTACTGGTTGGCTATCCTCAGCTGTAGGCCCCCAGCAGCATACACTTTCCTGCCAAAAAGAGGTCAATACGTTTGGCCTCCTTAGCCTTGGGGGCCGGCGCCTGATGCCCCTGGCGCTTTTTCATTCACCGCCGAGACCATCAGGGAGCAGGGGTGTGGGTGAGAGAATAGAAACGTGTATTCCTTGGAGGGGACAAAGTACCCCGGCGGTGGGCGGAATGGAGGCTGGAGTTTGCCACAGGGTCTTCTTGTTATTCTGGATCGTTTTAATTATTGGCAGTGCAACTCTGGAAGGACCCTCCGGGGCGAGGATGTCCACCATTGGGTCCTCCGATTCAGTTACCTCCTCCACCTGTAGACCCCTATTACGGGTAGTGCGGCGGAGTAGGTCCTGGTAAGCCCTGTGGTCAATGGGTAGAGGACCTGAAGGTGATGCTCCTGCTACCGCTTCATCAGGCGAGGATGATGATGAGGCAACTGGGGGTACAGGGTCCTCATGGCCCGCAAGCTGCCCTGGTTGTTCCTGGGCTGTGCTAGGCTCCCCCGTTGTTCCAGCCAGGTTGGGAAAGTCCTGGGCCACCGGTGGCACTGGAGCTGCATCCCCAGACTGCTCAGCAGTTTGAGAGGGCGGCCTGAACAGGGGTCAGGTCAGCAGGGTCATATACTGAGTGCCATGAAGGCATGACTCCAGGGGGCTCCCTAGCCAACCCAATGGGAGCTGCTAGAGGAAAAGTTTCCGATGACCGTGCACGCAGCGCGCGCACACCTGATTGGAATCGGCATGAACAAGCACTTGAAGAATATTCCATTACCCTTTATACTTCATATATTTGATTATCAAAAACAGCAAGGTGAATATTCACCTTATGCATTCCAACAAACTCAACTAACACTGGCCCAGAAAACAACTGTGCACGTGGGCACACACACACCTAACATGCAATCAACGTGAGCAAGCACTCGAAGAAAATGTACTTACAAACTGACATCAATGTTCATAGGTGTGTTTTCTGTGTCAGAGTTTAAGTTTTGTATTGGATTAAAATGTTTAACTAAAGTACCCATTGAAATGACAAACTCAGTTCTCACTTCAGACTATTATTTCTGGCTCTCTGAACACTCAGGAAGACACCAATGTATTGGTCATATTTTAAAGGGATTTTTAGCCACGACAGCTAGAGACTATTTTTAAGTGACAGCTGAGCTCTGGAGAACAATTGAGATGCCTGTGTCACAGTTCAGGGAAGCTGCACCTGTATTCCCCCACCCCCGCTATGCTGCGGCAAGGTCAACTGCTCTCAGCTTTAGGTGAAGATATGCCTCCAGGCTGAATAGTTCCCTGCCTTCACTGTGTTATTTCCAACAAAAGAGACTGCCTAAGCAAGTCTGCTTGCTTCTCTTCAGAGATGAACATGTAACAGTCTGCAGTTAAGCTGCCACACAGCTTTTTCTATACAAGCTTATTTATTCTTAAGTAAAGGCATTACAGAGAAAACATCTTTAAAACAATCAAAGAATCTACACACTAATAAGCTTACCAGAGATCTACCCGAGCCCATGTCGGAGTTGGGGTGGTGATCAGTCCTTCAAACTCCACAAAGGTGCCTCTTCTATAGTCACAAGTGGATAACAGCCTAAGCTCAGAACTAACACATTCATGAAAAGTTCAGTCCCTCCTTTATGCAGTTCAGGGGTCTCTGATCTGGAATTTCCAGGAGCAGGTAATCAGTAGATAATGGGTTTTTCTCCCCAGAGCATAGCTTCAAAAGGCCTCTGTAAGAAGGTCCGGACTCACCCCTGCGGCGCCCCCTACTGGTTGCTTCGGGGAATCAGCTCTCCAGCCTCTGGAGTGCCCTCTGCAGGCCGGTGATCCACCTGTCCTCCTTCTCGGCTCCCGTATCCCTCCCAGGACCCCGGTGCCCCTTGCTCTGGGTGCTGCTCCCTGGCAGTACCCACACGCTAGGTCTCCCCTCCCAGGGGAACCCCCACCCACTATCCCCACCCTGCCTCAGCACTAGGCCACTGCCAGTCACCAACTAGCCCCCGCTCCCTGGGGCAGACTGCAGTATAGGCCACTCATCACTGGCAAGGAGGGTTTGGACCTGCTGCCTTGGCCTAGCCCTGGGCTGCCCTCTGCAACCCCCAGTACCCCTTGGCCTAATACTAGGCCGCAGCCTGGGGCTTTCCAGGCTGGAGCTCCCCAGCTCCTCAGCCTTTCCCCAGCCCTGCTCCACTACAGGTACCCTGTCTAGCTCCCTGCAGCCAGGCCCTTCTCTCCCTGAACGCAGAGAGACACTCTGGCCTGAGCTCCTGGCTCCCTGCCTTTATAGGGCCTGCTGAGTCTGTTTGGGGTGTGGCCCCAGCTGCAGCCACTTCCCCCAATCAGCTCAGCCTTCACAATGCCTGCTCCCCGGGCTATCTCAGGCCCTTCCAGGCCGGAGCAGGTGTCCACCCTGCTACAACCTCCCAAAAATCTCCTAGGAAATCCACTTCAAAGAACTGTTTGGGATAACACATGTGAAGTTCCTAACTTCCAAG
>NW_020679541.1:0-2633 GCF_002925995.2 Terrapene triunguis | reverse complement strand
TAACGACGTCGCTCAGGGGAGTGGATTTTTCACACCCCTGAGTTATAGCGACCGATTTCCTAGCGTAGACCAGCCCTATGTCTACACTCCACATTAACCCCAGGCTCTGACCCAGGGTTAAGTCCAAGCCCCCTTTTCTGTCCACACACAAATTAGTCTGACTCGGCTTAGCAAGCACTCTGGACCCAGGTCCTAGGACCTCGCTGTGGGGGTGGGTGAGAGCCGAAGTACCACTGTGACTCGGGTCCAAGCTCTGTCATTTTGCAGTGTGGACGCGGCTCAAGCCGCAAATCTGAGTCAGAAGGCCTGCGTGTTGCCATTAGCAGGGCAGGGAGACCCGGGTCTGGCAATCGTAAGGCCAGGTTTACAATGCAGTGCGGACGCTCCAAGCCCGGGTGCCACCAGTCCACAATCAAGTCCACAAACACCAAGTCCACAAGCCCAGGCTTAATGCGCCATGTAGACGTAACCCGGCCTAGCACTGTCAACACTGGGGGCTAGGTCAGGAGAACTGCGTTGCTCAGGGAGGTGGATTTTTCACACCCTTGAGCGAAGTATCTGGGTCGACCAGGCCTAAAGCTAATGAGCAGCAAAGGGTTACACTGAGACTGAGCATGTGCAGACAGAGGAGCCTACAGGACCTAGGAGTTTTAACTGCAGCTGCAAGAGCGTTTCAAGTGTAGACAAGCCCTAGGTGTCCCCAAAATCCATGTGCCTACTCAGATTGTCCTGCAATTTGCTGTGCCTTCTGGGTGCCCCTGGAGAGTGTTGGTGACTCAAATTTCAGGTCATTTGAGCATGAGATTACTAAGATACTGCCCCCCCCCAACCAAAACAAATCCACTTTTCTTCAAGGTCACAGATTCTACCAACACACCTGTGCATACCTGGCTTCTGAACTGCTACTGGCTTAATGGGACGGGAAGGGGAGGGTGAGCTGGAAATGGAGGCAGAGGGGGCTATATGTTGTGGGGGGAAAGGGGAGGAGAAAGACGCAGCACAGCACTCTTCACTCACATGCTTAGTGATCAGTGACAGGAGCAGCAGAAGTGCCCAAAAAATGGGGGGCCACATGCATCGAACCATGCCACCATGCACTGCACCATCCCCCCTAAGGCCCCACCCCACCTCTTCTCCCTGGTCCCCAACCCTCACATGGCCCATTCCTCTCCCAGGCCCCCTGCCTTTGCACTACCCCTTCTGCCACAGACCACACCCCTGCACTGCCTCTTCCCCTGAGGCACCCCCACATCACTCACCCTTATCATAGAATATCAGGGTTGGAAGGGACCTCAGGAGGTCATCGAGTCCAACCCCCTGCTCAAAGCAGGGCCAATCCCACACTAAATCCCCAAATGGTCCCCTGAAGGATTGAACTCACAACCCTAGGTTTAGCAGGCCAATGCTCAAACCACTGAGCTATCCCTTTTATAGACAGTAAAAAGTGGAGGGCCATGGCCTCCTACCCCGCCCCTGTTCCAGTGCCCTGATTAGTGATCCAAATGTGGGGTCATTTGAGCAAGAGATTGAGGTAGGCTTGGAAGGATTAGAGGTTCATCTGTAAATATCAGTGAACATTGATTTCACGGCCCATGCACAAACTAGGGTGACCAGATGTCCCGATTTTACAGGGACAGTCCCGATTTTGGGGTCTTTTTCTTATATAGGCTCCTCTTACCCCCCACCCCGTCCCGATTTTTCACATTTGCTGTCTGGTCACCCTAGCACAAACCCATGAACCAACCTTCCCATGGATAACAACCGAAACGTACCGCAAGGCAAAGTAAGAAACATGCTGCTTGGCAGCTTAGTCGAGTTTGATTTAGGGCCATTTATTTGGCATATTACAACGTGGGATGGTGACGGTTGGTCCTAAAACTTGAACTTTTTGAATCTTGGTGTCATTCCACAATGAAAACCTGCCCCCTCTCCATTGTCTGACCCTCTGCAACCGTGAAAAATTTAAAGAGAGAAAACTGCTTAAAAATAAACACGGGTAATTATCCGTTGAAATTGTAAACCAATAAAAATCCAGTTCTGCCAAGCCTGGTGCACTCCTGTGCTGAATAATTACACAGCACCCAGATCTGTCTGTTGGTCCACTGATCCCCTAGACGAGTCTAGCCCCGCATGCAGGGCCGGCTCCAGGCACCAGTTTACCAAGCAGGTGCTTGGGGCGGCCACTTCCGAGAGAGGCGGCACGTCCAGCTGTTCGGCGGCAATTCGGCGGATGGTCCCTCACTCCCGCTCGGAGCGAAGGACCTTCCGCCGAATTGCCGCTGCAGATCGCGATCGCGGCTTTTTTTGTTTTTTTGTTTGGCTGATTGGGGCGGCCAAAACCCTGGAGCCGGCCCTGCCCGCATGTCCCCAGCTATCCATTGCCACTCATATATACCTAAGCTAATTATAACTCTCTGCCTGATCATTACCTATCTCCCTGTGCTTCCGCTGTCCCTCTCATGTAGGCCAGCGGGTCTCAAACTTCATTGCGCCGTGACCCCCCTGCTGCCAACAAAAATTACTACATGAACCCAGGAGGGGGGATCAA
This sequence comes from Terrapene triunguis, assembly GCF_002925995.2. Lineage (NCBI taxonomy): Eukaryota > Metazoa > Chordata > Testudines > Emydidae > Terrapene > Terrapene triunguis. The sequence continues at coordinate 85 of NW_020679541.1, read as the reverse complement.
AGCCCGAGCCCACCCCAGCCCCGCTGCCCCGGGTGGCTGGGGTGGGGGGGGGGGCAAAGCTGAAGTCTGCCCTGGGCGATGGGGC
>NW_020679540.1:0-5585 GCF_002925995.2 Terrapene triunguis | reverse complement strand
ACAGCTGTTTCGCGTGGCTGGGAGGGAGGAGGAGGGGGAATGCGGGGCACTCAGGGGAGGGGGCGGAGACATTGGGGAAGGGGTTGGAATGGGGGCGGAGTTGGGGCGGGGCCGGGGACAGGGCCAGGGCACCGTGCAGTGTCCTCTTTTTTTAAATGTTTTAATATGGTAACCCTAAGTGTCCCGAGGTCTCAAACAAGATTTCAGCCTGTTTGTACAGCACACAGTACAAACAAGATTAACATATTTTAGTTTCTCAAAAGAAGCGTTTTGTAACGATACATATTTTAGTATACAAGAGATATAGCTTATGGCAGAGTCTGATACTAGAAAAGAAAATGAAAAGAAAAAGACAGCAGAGGTCAAGAAATTCCCAGGCATGATTGTTTTAGACTGTGGCCATCCAAACCTCTATTTTGTTTTAAGAGGTGTTACCTATAGTGATTTATCAAGTCTAAAATAACTCAACTGCAATGCTAAAACTTGTACCAGCGCCACTGAGCCAGTAAAAGCCGTAACAGTGCAGCAAATTCACAGTTTGTTTTTGTTGCACACGGTATACCATGTCCACAGAGAGTGCTACTTGCAAACATTAAACCAGTGCTTGCTGTCTACGCAGACACTGAACCAAAGCAGAGCAAGCAACACTAATGGATGACCTGGTGCTTAGGGATTGCACTTGATCTGAGCCAGGCTAAGGGTGAGTCAATATCAATGCACTGTACCTACCAACTTTTGCACTGACTGTGTTACAGGAATACTTATGGTTGCAACAGTGCTTGCAAAAATCATACCCTTTAGCATATGCAGGGACTGAAAGCCAGCTCATGAATAATTCTGAGGTTATCTGAAGATGGACGGTACTTGTATTAAAGATGTGAATTCCACTGGCTAGCCATATGACATTTTTGACATTAATTAAAATTTTAAGGAAAAAACTAAGATTGCTACTTTTAAGGGATTCTTGTTACCTTTTCTTTTTAGACGCTCTCACTATTATTGCTTGCAGCAGGTCATCTTTGTCTGAAAAATTCCTTTCAGATTTGGATGAGATACAAAGTGCTAAAAATCACCATTAAGCTAGAAAGAAGTGCTTTTTTCCCCTGGGTTAACCAAATGATTTATATAAACAGCTATTTCTTTTACAAACATCCAGATATTCCTGATCGCTTCAGTAATGTCAAATCTAGCACTTGCAACACCAAAATTCTTAGAAAGTAGCAACTAGTCACTTGGAATCTGGCAGACTGACAGTTGCCATTATTCACAGAACCAGTTACAAGCAAGAGTGGGAAGAGAGATTATGACAGTTTAGAGGATTTAATTCAAATGGTTTTTTAAAGGTTCTTGATTTAAAGCAGAAATAATTTAAACAGCTGGATGACTAGCTTATTTCTGTACTGTTTGTTCACATAAAATAAAGTTAGATAACTAGTTTATTTCTGTACTGTTGTTCATATAAAAGACCAAGACAATTTTTTCTTAACCATGTAGTTCTGTATCCTCCATGGGAAGCTTCTGCTGAACACTTTTGGAGAAGAATTTATGTCAGTATAGTTTAGCCCAGAATTCAGGGCCTGCATTCCATGCTGAAAATTCAGAGATGCTTTGAATAAAATGTTCAATAAAAGGTTCCTTCAGCCCATCTCCGATGGACATTAAAACTCCCCAGACACTTTAAAAAGACAAACAGGGAACAATAAGTCCAACATTTCCTCTTTCAGTAAAAGGTTCTAGTGTCTAAGGCTGAGCAAGTACTATTGTAGGGCATATAATGGCTGCTCGGTTTTTCTTCAGTCAGTGCAGCAAATATTTAACTCATTGCTTTGTAACACACATTAAGATCTATGAAACTCTAGATAAGAGATGCTTCAGAAATTCACATTGCTATTTTATAGCAAGTGTTTTGCTGAATCAGAAGGATATTTTCTAGATTTGTCTGGACACAGAGGATTTGGCTGCCTTAGTAACAAAGTTTCAAAGGGAGGATCAGCCCTCTATTGTCTGAGGCTTTCTTTAAATTCTGTATTAAGAGTTTAGCTCCAACATATGTTCAAGTTTTAGTTTAAGTCCAATAAAAGAAGAGACAAGAGTGGGTATAAGAAAGATGAGAGGGGAAATAAAGGTACATAATGCTAACAAGTGGACCATTTAAGACTAGAAGCATACCTAAAATCTGAGCTGTAGCAAGCACAAGTAGCAGATGTGACGTTCCCCTGTTATCTGGGCTGGTGATCTGCTAGGTCACGCCAATCCTCGACTCCGGGAGCTAGCCTTAGCTTGCTCTGCTGTGAGAAACCCCCACTCCTGGGCTGTTCACGCAGAGCCTCTAGCAAGTAAGCTGCTCCCAGCTACGTGAGTGAGCACTTTTGGCCAGCCGCTGCTTGGACTGTGCAACTGAATGACACTAGTGAATATCTCCAGTCCCAGACACAACCCCAGGAATTTCCGTCTTCCAGTGTCCAGTTATGCCCACCAGATGCTGCAAACTTATGATTTTGTCAATTTAACAAAGAAATTGATATGTACCAGATCAAGGGGAGTCTCTGACACGCTTCAAACCAAACACACTGCTTCAGGTAGAACAAACAAACAAATGTATTAACTACAAAAGATATAATCACTTAAAATCTAAGTCAAAGCACAACAAGTCAGATTTGGTCAAATGAAATAAAAGCAAAACACATTATAAGCTGATCTTAACACTTTCAGTGCCCTTACAAACTTAGATGCTTCTCACCACAGCCTGGCTGGTTGCCCTTCAGCCAGGCTCTCCCCTTTGATAAGCACTTCAGTCACTTGGTGGTGGTGTCTGTAGATGGAGGTGGAAGAGAGAGAGCATGGCAAACGTCTCTCCCTTTTATCATGTTCTTTCTTCCCTCTTCGCTGTGCCCTCCACACCCCTCTTTCAGAGTCAGGTGAGCATTACCTCATTCCAGTCCCAAACTGACCAAGGGAAGGGGGATGACTCACTCGAGAGTCCAACAGAACCTTTGTTGCTGCCTAGGCCAGTGTCCTTTGTTCCCGTGAGGCTGGGCTGGGTTTGCCCCATACATGCCCTGAAGAGGTGTGAACTGCACCTCTGCTCCTGAAGAGTTTTGCCTGGGCTTGTTTTAAGCCATGAGGACACATTTTCAGCCTCATAACTATATACATGAAATTACAACCTATAACATTCCTATAACAAGAATGCTCAGTGCATCATGAGCCTTCCGAAGACACCCGACATGACAAACTTCGCATTGGATACCACACAATCATATTATAAGGATGCACATGGGGGTGGAGGGCGTATATAGCCCCAGAATGGGTAAGGACAAATGGTCATAGAGAAGAAAAACAACAGAACAAAAAAACAAAAAATTACCACCCATCAGCCTTAAACCATGTTACCTTGCAAGAACACTAAAACACGCAATCTATGCCAAATTGAGGTGTGGTGCTAGACTAATGATTACTGAAGAAACTGAAGGGATTCAGGATAAATTGGCCAGCCAATGCTTTTTCATTAACTTTCCAATGTGGCCAGACAAGGTTATTGTCAGAGGAGTCTGAGCATTGGTTGGGTCACAGCATGTTTTGTTGTGGTTGATATTTTGTTCTCACAAAGAGAAGTTAGGTTTCAGAGCGACAGCTGTGTTATTTTTGCTGATACAGACTGAGGAGAACTTGTTGCACCTTATAGACTAACAAATGTATTTGGGCATAAGCTTTCGTGGGCTTAAACCCACTTTATTAGATGCATGGAGTGGAAAATACAGTAGGAAGAGATATATCTAGATATATCTATATATCTATCTATATCTATAGATATCTATCTAGCAGTACATGAAAAGTCTCAACAACAGACTTAAATGCGGCAATTCTTAAAAACAAGCAAACAAAAAACACACCTTCAAAAACAGACTCCAATGAGAAACTGCAGAACTGGAATTAATTTGCAAACTGGACACCATCAAATTAGGCCTGAATAAGGACTGGGAGTGGATGGGTCACTACAAGAATAGAAAAAAAAAAAAAAAAAAACTAATTTCCCCATGCTAATTTGCCCCTACTGTTAACAAGAAGGTGTAAGTAACTGTTTGAAATGATTACCACCCTGATTACCACTACAAAAGTGATTTTTCATCCTGTTGAGACAAATCAATTAAAGTGGGCTATTATCGACCTCCCACTAGTAAGACAACTCCCATCATTTCATGTACTGCTATATATATCTTCCTACTGTATTTTCCACTCCATACATCTGATGAAGTGGGTTTTAGCCCACGAAAGCTTATGCCCAAATAAATTTGTTAGTCTATAAGGGAAGTTAATCAATCTCAATAATTGGTCCACATGCTTTCACTAACCCTAGGTCCAGGATCTATTTTATTTGGACAAAACCCACCCAGTATATCCTAAACTTCTGTCAACAGAACTCCTCCAAAAAGGGGTGGCATGTTGTCTTTCTGTTCCAATGTTAGTCAATGGATATAACCTTAACTGTGAAATAAATATTTATGGTAGGAGAAGAGAATAGAAACTCTTCACAACAATACTCTATCACCAAGCTGAGGCCATCTCGATCATTTGAGTGGCCCATCATTGATTCTACTAACTGCATTTAGCCAAAGGAACATAATCTTAGGCTTCCTACAACTACAGAATAGCATGTAAAAGTATCTATGCTGTAGTTTTTTAGATTTAGAATGCATCTTCTTCCATTGCATTCTAGCCTTCTTCCCTGCAAGGTCGGCTCATAGGCAAAGTGTAAACCACAGTAATCTGCAGGAGAGATGGCCTAAACCAGTGGTTCTCAAACTTTTGCATTGGCAATCCCTTTCACACAGCAAACCTCTGAGTGCACCCCCCCCCGCCCCCTTATAAATTAAAAACATGTTTTTAGGTTTAAACACCATTATAAATGCTGGAGGCAAAGCGTGATTTGGGGGTGGAAGCTGACAGCTCACAACCCTCTGCGTAATAACCTTGTGATCCCCTGAGGGGTCACAACCCCCAGTTTGAGAATCCCTGGCCCAAACCATCAATGCACTGATCCAGTAGCTGGACAATATTTATAACTCCAGCCTTGGAATTCAAATGGATCTGTTTGGTTCTGGTTAACCATCAAAACAGGATCTAGGAAGGTCTTGAAGTGAGGCTGATGTAAGCGTTTGCCAGACCATGACAATGTTATCACTACACTCCTACGCAGTCAGACCCTAAAGTTCAGTGTATGCCCACCTAAAAGAAGTCAGAAGCCACCAGAGAATTCCCACAGTTGTCAAAAAGGCCATGACATCCCAAAACAACTCACTCAGCATTGTCAAGAGCAATAAAGGGTTGGTCTGTACATCACCAGAATCCCTAAATTAATCTAATCCTGACTAACACATGTCAGAAACAATCCCATTAAATCAGTTTGAATGGGATACATCCACATGGCTACACCAGCAAGGTGAACACCTTCCAACAGACTACATGAAGATGTAGACAAGGCGGGGCAAGTACATTCCCAGGGTTTCTTTCAATTACAACAGGCTAACTAGAGAAAATTAACTGTGTATTCCCACAATCTGATATGATCAACTAACCTAATACAC
>NW_020679539.1:0-6097 GCF_002925995.2 Terrapene triunguis | reverse complement strand
CCGCCGCGCTGGCTGCCGCAGGCCCGGCCCCGCCCTTCGCTCTTGCCGCCGCCGGTCCCCGGCCCGGCACCTCTCCCCGCAGGCGCAGCCCGGCCGACCTCAATCAGGACCCCGAGGCGCAATGCACCATGGGAGTTGTAGTTCCCTACTGTTCTGGCGGCCCCTGGCGGCTAGACGGGAGCGGCGTGCCGCTGGGCACCGCCCTGGCAGCCCAGCGCCGGCGGGTGGGGACGTGATACACGGCCAGGGGCGTCACCGGGGGCTGTGCTGGGGGTACATGGAGTGAGGGGCCACTGAGGGGCTGTGCTGGGGGTACAGGGGGGTCACTGGGGGGGCTATGCTGGGGGTACATGGGGTCACTGGGGGGCTGTGCTGTGGATACATGGAGCGGGGGGGTCATTGGGGGGCTGTGCTGGGGGTACATGGGGGTCACTGGGGGGCTGTGCTGGGGGTACATGGGGCAGGGGGGTCACTGGGGGGGCTGTGCTGGGGGCACATGGGGGTCACTGGAGGTCTGTGCTGTGGGTACATGGGGCAGGGGTGTGTGATGTTAGGCGTGTAATATAATATCTCATTGAAAGGTGACAGGGCCAGAAAGAGTTAATTACCTCCCAGACTGACCTGACCCAGGGCCCGACTTTAGGGACTGGTTAGGAAGATCTGTAAATGAACAGAGCTTTGAAATGCAGCCGGCATTGTTAGAGATAGAAGGGGAGCTGTGTGCTCAGGGCTTGTGATGTCAGCAAACAAGTCTTGTCTATTGCTATAGCTTTAATTCAAAGAGCAAAAAAGGAATATTAACATTTAGGAAGACACTTGAGGGAAATAGTATTATTGTCGCTATGTCTCTTTGAAGGTTGTGGTAACCTGTATCTGAACTGTTTAATGGATAAATTACCCTGTGCTAATTGCCAGGATGTTTGGAAGAAGGAGAGTTGAGCCTATTGTTTTCTCAGGCCAAAAGGCTGCAGAAAATGTATAAAGACCTTGAGACACCATCCTTCTTCATCTCAGATCTGCTTTGGGTTTCAAGAGGGGGAAACCTTAAGCCATAAGGATTGAGATCCCCAGTCACTGACTGGAGTCACTCTGAATATGGACATTGGACTATAACCTCTGGACTATATCTAAAAGGACTTTTGGCAATTACAAGCTCACTTCTGCTACGTATTTGAACCTCAAGAATTGAATTCAAGTCTGTCTGTATATTGATCTTTTAACCAACACACTCTCTCTTTTCTTTTTTAATAAACTTTAGTTTAGTTAATAAGAATTGGCTCTAAGTGTGTATTTTGGGTAAGATCTAAGTTATAATTGGACCTGGGTATGTGGCTGATCCTTTGGGGTTGGAAGAACCTTTTCTTTTATATGATGAGATAAGATTTTCAGTAATCATCATCATATCTGACAGGTGTGTCTGGATGGAGGCCTGAGGCTGGGCACTTTAAGGGAACTGCATTGTTTGGACTTCTGAGTAACCAGTGAGGTTCTACAGAAGCTGTTTTGGGCTGGTTGGTAAATCTAAGTATTGGAAGATCCACCAGCGTTCGGGGTTTGTCTGCCCCTTTTTCTTTGCAGTTCACCCTGATTGAGTGACCTCAGCTGGCTCCCACGGGCAGCACCATCACAGGGGGTCACTGGAGGACTGTGCTGGGTGTATATGGGGCGAGGGTCACTGGCCAGCCTGCTGGCTCTCATGGGACGATCGCTGCATGTTCCTGAGGGTGGGTAGGATCCTCCTGCGCCTGCCCCCCCCACACACACATGGGGAATGTGTCCCTGACCCCATCAGTCACTGGTGGATTCATGCCCAGGAGCATGGGTCTGTGATGCCGGTTGCCATTTTCCATAGAAACGCTGTTCTATTCAGGAATGCTGCTGAGCTCTTGGCCTGCCACCTATCCAGGGGCAGAGAGTTCCACAGGTGAATTAGTCAGTCCCACTCCCTGGCCATCCTGTGTCTGTACAGCACAGTTCTCCTTTGCAAGGCAGGGGCAGAGCTGCCTGGAGCCCCACCCCTCAGCATGGCCTGGCATCTGGCCTCTCTGGCCAGACCAGGGGTAGGCAACCTATGGCACGTGTGCCGAAGGCGGCACGTGAGCTGATTTTCAGTGGCACTCACACTGCCCGGGTCCTGGTCATCGGTCTGGGGGGCTCTGCATTTTAATTTAATTTTAAATGAAGCTTCTTAAACATTTTAAAAACCTTATTTACTTTGCATACAACAATAGTTTAGTTCTATATTATAGACTTGGAGAAAGAGACCTTCTAAAAACGTTAAACTGTATGACTGGCACGTGAAACCTTAAATCAGCATGACTAAATGCAGACTCAGCCCAGCACTTCGGAAAGGTTGCCGACCCTTGGGCCAGACAGTAGCAGCCTGCTTTCAGCGTCCCCCGCATAAGCACCATGGCTGAATTGCATTTGACTCCAAAGCTGGTGCAGGGCCTGGCTGGGTTACCTGCTACCTGCCCAACTCCGGCTCTCCCTCTCCAGCGCCCAGAGGACCCAACGTGGGTGGGGACATGGCAGCTGCAGTGAGGAAATCCCCGTCCCCACCGGCTGGACCGCAGCCACGCAGCTGCTCCTTCCTCCATTAGGAAACAGCAGCCAAGCCCCCTGCCTGGAGGAGTGTGGGTCCTGCTCTGCCCAGGGGAGAGGCCAGGGCCCAGGACAGAGAGGAGAGGAGGAACAGTCCCAGATGTTGCCCCTGGGCAGAGCAGAAGGGGGGGGGAGTTCCCACGCTGGGGTGTGCAGGGTCACACAGAGGGGACGGGTGTACCCCAGAGGCAGGAAGGCCAGGGGACTGCACCGGGAGGGGCCTCCTGAGGAGGGATGGCTTGAAATGAGGTCACAGGCCAGGGGCAGACTCCAGTTAGACTGCGGGAGCGTGGGAGATGGGGCAGGAGTGTGGGGCAGGGTGGCAGCCTCCCTTGTCCCCCCTCAGGCGCAGACTCAGCCACATGGCCCATCACTTTATTGCTACAGAAAAATACAACTGTACAAAAATAGAGTTTATCCAACTTTACAAATGCAAATACGGGTCAGAATAATATAAAAGGGGGTGGGGGGCAGGACTGCTGGCCACAGGCCCAGGCCTTCATAGCAACATCAACACCCCCCCGCCCGGCCCAATGTCATAAATAGGAGCCGCCGCTCGAGACCAATAAATAAATAACTTAGAGTAATAAATAGTCAGTGCCCAGCATGGCCAGGGGGTGCCCTGCTGGCCCCACTCCTCTGCATGGGCACCAGCGCTGGGCAGGCGACGCTGCTCCCCGTGAGGGCAGACACAGGCTGCCCAGCCCCACAGCGGTGGGTGCCAGTGCCTGGCTGTGGCCTCTGCCCTAGGCTGGGTCCCTGCCACCTGCACCCCGGGCTGGCACCTGCTCCTCTGCCAGCAGCCCTCAGGCCCCCATCACTTTCCTCTGCTGCAGCCACCCTGCTCCCCAATGGGGCCCCCAGGACGGCTCCGTGCCGCCCCCCAGCTGCCCTGTCCAAGGGGCCGGGGCAGCAGCAGGGGGAGGGGGATGTTTTCCAGAGGGACAGGATGGGACACCAAGGGACGAGCTTGGCCTGCCTGGTTTCTAGCCCCCCGCGCCCCCTTTGCTGGGCTGGACGCTCAGCTCCAGCTTCCCCCAGCAGGCGGGAGGAGGTGGGGAGCATCTGGGAGGCCCCCACGCCCCTTCGCTTCCACAGCACTGGCAGCTCTTCCCCCAGAAATATGGGGGCTAAAACCTGTCCCCCTGGGAGTGGGGGGGTCCTGAGTTTAAATCCCAGGGAAAGGGGCCAGGCCACAAGCAGCTAGGAAGGGTGCACCCCAAAGCACAACGAGGGGCCTGTCCCTTTATGGGGCTCAGAGGTCAGCACAGACTCTAGGCTAGGGCTAGCCCCTGCTCACACTGCCCCAGCCCGGGCCCTGGGGCCAGCTGCCCCCCAGCCCTCCCACACACTCTGCGGCTCGGCTAGAGCCAGCCGGAGCCGGGAGACAGCGTCTTGCAGGGTCACGCATCCCCCAGGGCTCTGGACCAAGCAGGGAGCCCATGCAGCCAAGGGCCCAGCCTGGCAGCTCTGCCCCTGATGCTAGGGGGTGCAGCTGGGCCAGGAGAGTGCGCACAGGGGCTGCCTGGTTCTTACACATCTGACTCCGCAACAGGTGCGCTCAGGTTACCAGCCACCAGCCTGGGCAGCCCGTTGTTGAGCTGGGACCGGAGCGGACGCCAGCCCTGCAGCTGGCACTCCGAGGAGGGCTGGGCAGGCTGTGCCAGGCAGGCGAGGCTGGCTGTTTGGCACTGGAGCGGGCAGCTCGGAGGCTGCTGAGCGAACATGGCAGAGCAGCGAGCAGGGCCCGGCTGGCGGGCTACCTGCCAATGCTCGGCAAACTCCTAGGTCCCCAACGGCAGCACCAGCTGGCAGGCAGCCAGTGACTGGGGAGGGAGGGGCGGTGCTCAGCCCAAGCAACAAGACTCGCCCTACTGCCACCAGCCCCATGCTGGGGGTCCCGCTCCCCCCCGGTCTCAGCACAAGGGGCTCCTCTCCAAGCGGCTGGGGCAGGGTGAACTCTCGGCTCCCCACGGAGCCGCTCCTCTGGCAGGTTTGGCACCGCGGCAGCCTTCGCATATCCCCACCGCTCTCCATGTGCCATGGGGCCCCGAGTCTGGGCAGCGCCAGGCGGGCAGTGCCGTGAGCTTAGAGTGGGCACCGAGCCTGCAGCCCAGTCAGCCGATGCACTTGCACTCAGCCGCAGAGAGCTTCTCCACCGTCTGCCAGGTGTTCTGCACGTTCATGAAGGAGACGGCTTCGTAGCGGGTGGGCCGGCAGCAGGGGTGGCTGGCCACGTGGCCCGGCGGGCCCGGCTTGATGGCCTTCTCCTGCAGCAGGGTGGCCAGCGTCAGGTCGTAGTTGCTGCGGCTGCGGTGGCAGGACCCGCTGCAGTACTTGAAGGGTACGATCTCGTCCGAGTCGAAGCCCAGCCCCAGGTCGCGCACCTTCACCATCAGCCTGCGGACGGTGCAGTTGGGGCCGTCCCTGCGCCGGCCTGGTTTCTTGCCTTTGGCGGGGCCCAGGGGCGAGCGCTCAGCCCGGAGCAGCAGGTCCTTGGCCAGCTCCCCCTCCTCGGGCCCCGCTGCCGTCACATTGTCCCCTGGGAATACAGGGTAGTCAGCCAGAGTACGCCCCCCACACACTCCTTCCTGCCCCAGAGGGGCTGTCTGGTGCCAGGAGGACCCGCAGCGCGGGGAGCACCCGCCTGCCCATGCACACAGCCAGGGCTCAGAGCGGGCAGGTAGATGCCAACTGGCTCCCGCGGCCAGGACTCAGCCCTAGCGTCAGCTCCAGGGGCAGGGCCCCACTGCCCTGGGCTCTGCCCGTCCCCTCCTGCGGTGGCCAGGGGCCCTTTTGGGGGCACACTCCTGCCTCAGCTCTGGGGCTCAGGGTCACCAGGAGCCTGCCCCCTCCTGGTAGCCCTGCTGCCCCCCAGGCCCCGAGCAGTGCTGGGACCCACAGTGCTCTCTGCTCCGGAGCGTGAGGCATGACACAGGGGCACAAGGGGCCTGCCCTTCCCTGAGCGATACTGACCCCAGGCACCCCCATAGTGCCTGGTCCTTCTCCTGCCCCATGCCCTCCCGCTCACCCCTCCTCCCACACCCACACCTACCGGAGAGGTGGCTCCAGGCTGCGGCAAGCGGTGCCTCCAGGCTGTCCTCTGCTCCGGGACTGGCGGTGCCCACGCCGCCCGCAGTGGGTGCAGCCCCCAGGGTCGTGTTGCGGTGCCAGGTGTGCGGGGTTCCCGTGGCCACGCCGCTCAGCAGCGACAGAATGGCGAGGGCACCCCACAGCGCCCCCTCCTGGAACACAGCACAGGCTCAGCATGGCAGCAACGCGCACAGGGTGCGGGCCGGGCGCAGGGCAGGATGGGGTGCTCCATGCGGCAGCCCCAAAGGCAGGGCTCCCAGCCCGCCCAGGAGAGGGCCAGAGCCCGGGAGTGTGGGGGGGCAGGAGAGGGCAGGCCAGGGGAGGGGAGCAGGGCCCACAGGGGAAAGCCAAATGAGCCAAGGCTGCATACCCCTCACCTGGGCCCTGCTGCCCCCAGCCC
>NW_020679538.1:0-4758 GCF_002925995.2 Terrapene triunguis | reverse complement strand
CACCCCCCGCCCCCGGCTGAACCCCGGCTCCGACCCCCCGCCTCCAGCTGCTCAACTCCCCCCCTCCCCGCCAAGAGCAGGCAGCCGCCTCTGATCCCAGCCAGGGCAGCGGCACATCCCGGGTGGGCGGGGCCCGGCAGGAGGAGGAGGAGGAGGAGGACTTGCCCGCTCCCCTCCCCACCCCCAGGTCAGAGTTGGGAGGGCGCCCAAGATGGCCGCCTCCATGGGTGACCTGTTCTGCTTTTGTGCGGATCCCGCGGGCCCGGCCCGGGCCAGGGTGGAAGTGAGATTCATCAGCAGCCTCAAGGTGAGCCCCCCCCCCCCCCCGGGGACAGGCCCCCCCCCCGCCCCCGCCCGGGGGTCCAGCCCCCCCCCTCCGGTCCCTCCGCCCAGGCTGGCATGAGGGCGGCGCTGCTACTGCTGGGCACGGCCCTGGCCACTGCCCCACACTGGGGGGGCTTTGGGGTCCCTCCCTTCCCCGCCCCGATGGGGTCCACCCGGCACTGCCCTTCCCTGGCTGGGGCTGGGAGACCCGCTTCTCTCCCCCCCCCCCCCGCTAGTGACTATTAACCCTTCCTCTGTGGCTTCTGCCGGGGGGGGGGCGTGATCTGCCCCTTTCTGCCAGCCCCCCATCTCCCGCCTTGGTGCTCCTTGCAAAGCGAGGGGGGTCCCCTCTCTTCCTGCCGGGGAGCCTTTCCTGGCTGGATCCCCCCCCCCCCCACACACACACAGTGACCTGCCTGTGTGTCTGGTTCCTGCCCCCCCCCCCAATTAAAAACAGTGATTTAAAAAAAAAATAGAACTAGGCGTCCTTGTGGCACCTTAGAGACTAACAAATTTATTGGAGCATAAGCTTTCGTGGGCTACAGCCCACTTCATCGGATGCATGTTTTTTTAAAAAACACTGTGGTTAAGCCTTCCTCCCCCCAGCTTCCCCTCTCAGGGAATTCCGACAGCTGAATGGGCTGGAATAGCTGGGCCCATTGGAGGGGGGCCGGTGGGGGGGGGGGAAGTCCATGGCTGGAATTGCAGGGGAGAGAGGGTTGCAGGACAGGACTGAAGTGCATCAGCAGAGTGGGGTGAGGCGATCCAAGGACTGGATTATAAAAATCATACTTCAGATACACTGGCAGGGCTTGCAGGAGGGGGAGCTGTTCTAAACAGTGTTAGACAATTTTTGTTCTCATTCCTGTGGCAGAATGAATTTGACTCAAAAGCTCCGGAAGAATTAATTCCCTTTCAAGCCATTATGTGTTGTAATAGAAATCAATATATTTGAAAATGTAGGAAAAAAATCCAAAAAGATTTAATAAATTTCAGTTGGTATTCTATTGTTTAACAGTGCGATTAATCTTTTTAATGGCGATACATTTTTTGAGTTAAGTGCGTGAGTTAACTGTGATTAATCGACAGCCCTACTATTTAAATTTGAGATCCTTCCAGGTGAAAGATAAATTAGAGGGGTGAAATCCTGGCTGTACTGGAGTCAGTGGGAGTTTTGCCCTACTTTGCCCCCTGGAGCAGTCTGTGGGAGGGGGCACAAGCCATAAACATTTGGATCTGGATTCTACAGCTCTGGATCTGGGTGCCACCCTATATTCTCAGAGCCAGAGTTTTGGCTTAGGGCACAGGGCTTGGCGTTGGAAGACATGGACTCTATTCCCAACTCTTGGTCTACCCTGAGAGTGCAACTCACAGCTAGCTGGGGAGACGGAATAGCCCTAACTGAACTTGCCATGCTGCAGATTTCTACAGATTGGGAGTCACTCTTGTTTCTCCATTCAAAGGGAAAAGGCTTATTTGCCACCAGGAATATCCATAAAGGGGAAACGATCTTCGTGGAGAAGCCTGTGGTGTCATCCCAGTTCCTCTGGAACGCGCTGTACAGATATAAAGGTGAGAGAAGAGTCATTGGTTTTAAGACCAGGGGGACCCTTAGTTCACCTACTCTGATGTCCTGCATAACAAAGCCCTGAGAAAGAAGCAGTGACCTTGATGTGTTCGTGCCCCAGAAAATGACACTGGCCCAAGGTCTGAGACTTGCTGTATTCAGTCTGTGGCCTATGTGGAACAAAACGCTGGTGCTCAAAAGACCAGTGACAGTCTAAAAACTGATGTCTTTCAAACCACCAGTGCTAGGAATAAATGCTTGCTACCCTGGGAAAGCTGTGCCAACCCAGCACATCAGTGATATAAATCACTTCTCTCTAAATATGGTGCTTCATGAAATATCTTCTGCAAAAATCATGTTGTTATTGAAGTAAGGGGGTGGGGACGAAGCAAGATGATAATCAGAAGCACGTGGTTTTAAGGTTGGATACCTCATAGCCTTCCAGGGGTTAGAACCACTGTGCTGTACAAAGAATGTTTCCAAGCTCTCGTCCAGGACCTGTGATCTGAAGGGAGAAAAATGCCGATCCCAGGGAATGTAGTGTGATTTGCAAGTAGGGTGTAATCAGTGCAAAAGGGAGGTGGGAGCGGCACAGAAGCTTTATAATATCTAGCGATCATTCCTTGAACCCTGTGGCAGCACGCTTTGGCTTCACTGGGCACTGTAGCTTTTATACCCTCAATCCCTAAACACGTAACGGTGTTTTCAGGTATCTAAAAGGGTGTCATAAGGAGGAGGGAGAAAACTTGTTCACCTTAGCCTCTGAGGATAGAACAAGAAGCAATGGGCTTAAACTGCAGCAAGGGAGGTCTAGGTTGGACATTAGGAAAAAGTTCCTAACTGTCAGGGTGGTTAAACACTGGAATAAATTGCCTAGGGCGGTTATGGAATCTCCATCTCTGGAGATATTTGAAAGTAGATTAGATAAATGTCTATCAGGGATGGTCTAGACAGTATTTGGTCCTGCCATGAGGGCAGGGGACTGGACTCGATGACCTCTCGAGGTCCCTTCCAGTCCTAGAATCTATGAATCTATGATGACAGATGGGGAGAGAAACCAAGAAAGAGCTTCAGGACAGGGAGACAAGGTTTCCAGCTGAGATCTGAAGTGGCATGAAGAATCAGTGAGGTAGGGAGATACATGGTGGCCATTTCGGATGGCAGGAGCTGTGTAGCAGAAGGGTTTATCATCGCAGATCAGTTTGGTGGCAAAGGGAGTTAAAGAAGGCGGGAAGTGGTGCAGATAACGAGGGCTGTGTTTCTACAGACGGTGTTGGGCCTGTGATGTTTTCAGAGGGGTGGTTTTGAGTGGGATAGTGAACCAGATTCTCAGCAACTGTAAACCAGTGTTACGCCACTGAAGTTAATGGACCCACACTAAAACGCCAGCCGAGGTTCTGGCCCACTGCATGCAAACGCATCTGTTCTTTTAGAAGGAGGTTCTCTCAATCTCTGCCGTCTGGCTTGTTTCTTCTTCCCCAGCCTGCGACCACTGCCTGCGGGCCTTGGAGACGGCAGAGGAGAACGCGCAGAGGCTTCTGGGGAAAAGCTGTCGGATCCTGCCTCACCCAGAGCAGTGCAGCATCCAGAAGGATTTGCATCAGCACTGCCCCCATTGCCAGGTACCAGGCTGCTGGGGAGAGCTGGGAGTTGCCATTGCTGTGGCCTTGTGTTGATCGATCGGGATGGGGCTTGATCTGCAAGGCGGCCACGTCCCTTTCAGATCTGCCATTGCTGCTGCCCTGGTGTTGGGGCGCTCTCATCGGGAAGGTTGAATTGGTTTCCTCGCTATTGATGGAGAGAGCATCTGACTGGGCAGGACCACCTGGGTCACCTAGGCCAGTTCTTCCCACTCTGCAGCCTGGTCTTACACAATGGGGGTGCAGGGGAGAATTTCCATATCCTGGTGCTCACAGGGGCAGCTGTGTCCGAGGAGAGGTTCACCCAGGGGGAAGGCACATGCCTTTGCTACCCCCTGCTTCCTTGCAATAGATAGGGGCCAGGACTCTGTACTAAGGGGAGGTGGGCTGGGGTAGGACTGCTCCCAGGAGCCCCCTCCTCCCTACCACAGTGCTCTCCCTAGGTCACTAGGAAGATGTCTGACCTTGAAGGGTTGGTCACTTTCCTAAGGGCTAAGTTCCTAAGTTACTCTTCTGTCGGCTGACGTGTGTTGCTGTCTCTGTTGCTGTCCAGGTTGCGTATTGCAGTGCTGAATGCAGACAATCTGCCTTTGAGCAATACCACCAGGTGCTGTGCCTGGGCCCCTCCCGAGAGGACCCCAAACATCCCCTCAACAAACTGCAGGACGCCTGGAGGTAGGTGCACTAGATGTTTGTAGGACCAGAACTACCTACTGAATAGACTGGCTCTGGCCCATTCGGGAGCAGAGATGGGGATTCACCCTGTGTCCAGCTGAAGGTGGTTTGGAGCAGGGTCAGTTACTGCTCTGTCTCTGCAGAGGCACCCACAGCTCCACTGTTCCAGCCTATAACCATGTAAACCATCCAGGGCCACCTACGCTAGGCAGTTGTCACTGTGCTGCATCCCACGGCCACTCAGAACTTCACGGCATCCGTGGGAACAGAGCGTGGATCCTCCTGCTCCTGAAGCACAAGCCTCCGTCGCTTGAGCTAAGAGAGAATCTCCATTAGCCATATAGAGGCTGTGACATCCAGCTGAGCAATTCTGATTCCATCCAGTAGAGGGCAATAGAGCACGTATACACTAGTCAGTTGATTACAGTAGTTTGCAGTTCTGTGGCGCCATCTGTGGATCTCAAAGCACTTCACAGACATTATTGAATTAAGCCTCCCAACATCTCTGAGAGAGAGAAATTATTATCCCCGCTTGCAGATGAGGAAACTGAG
>NW_020679537.1:0-2702 GCF_002925995.2 Terrapene triunguis | reverse complement strand
GCACATCAAAATACATAATAAATAGCACATTTTATCTCTGAAGCAGACGACTTCTCAAAAATTGTAGACCAGTGTTATCAGTGGTTCACAGTCATGCTGGAAAGAGCAGGGATCAGTTCTGGGCAGGGCTGGCTCCAGGCAGCAGCCGAGCAAGCTCGTGATTGGGGCGGCAGATTGTAAGAGGCGGCATTCTCTTCAATCCTTTTTTTTTTTTTTTTTTGCTTCGTCGCTTCGGCTGCCCCACAGGTTTTTTTCTTTTTGATTAGCTGCTGTGGCCGCCCTGTAGGGGGCGGCGGTGCGGAGGAGGGGAGCTGCACCTCCGTCTGTTCCAGCTGGTGCCAGGTCTGCAGCAAGCCCGTCAGGGCAGTCCGCGTCCTTCCCTGCCCGCCGACCGGAGCGGCACGGAGCCCTCCCGTCAGGCAGCGCGGTGGGAGGGGCCGCGTGGCGAGTGCCCCGCTGAAGGAAGCCCTGGCAGCCCCCTTCTCTCTCTCCCCCTCCCCCCCGCTGCCCAGGGAACGTCTGCAGCGCTGGGAGTCCCCCTGCACCCACGGTCTGGCCGCCCTGGAGGGCTTTTTTGCTCTGCCGTTCTGGCTGCCCCGCAGGTGTTTTATTTTTTTTTTGCTTGAGGTGGCAAAAAAGCCAGAGCCGGCCCTAGTTCTGGGTCGGGTTCTGTTCAATGTCTTCATCAATGATTTAGAGAATGGCACAGAGAGGACACTTATAAAGTTTGCGGATGATACCAAGCTGGGAGGAGTTGCAACTGCTTTGGAGGATAGGATTAAAATTCAAAATGATCTGGACAAACTGGAGAAATGGTCTGAAGTAAATAGGATGAAATTCAATAAGGCCAAATGCAAAGTACTCCACTTAGGAAGGAACAATCAGTTGCACGCATAGAAAATGGGAAATGAGTGCCCAGGAAGGAATACTGAGGAAAGGGATCTGGGGGTCATAGTGGATTACAAGCTAAATATGAGTCAACAGTGTAAGGCTGTTGTAAAAAAAAGCAAACATGATTCTGGGATGTATTAGCAGGAGTACTGTAAGCAAGACACAAGAAGTAATTCTTCTGCTCTACTTCATGCTGATTAGTCCTCAATTGGAGTACAGTATTGTGTCCAGATCTGGGCACCTCATTTCAGGAAAGATGTGGACAAACAGGAGAAAGTCCAGAGAAGAGCAACAAAAATGGTTAAAGGTCTAGAAAACATGACCTATAAGGGAAGATTGAAAAAAATTGGTTTGTTTAGTCTGGAGAAGAGAAGACAGAGAGGGGACATGATAACAGTTTTCAAGTACATAAAAGGTTGTTACAAGGAGGAGGGAGAAAAATTGTTCTTAACCTCTGAGGATAGGACAAGAAGCCATGGGCTTATATTGCAGCAAGGGAGATTTAGGTTGAACATCAGGAAAAACTTTCTGTCAGGGTTGTTAAACACTGGAATAAATTGCCCAGGGAGGTTGTGGAATCTCCATCATTGGGGACTTTTAAGAGCAGGTTGGACAAACACCTGTCAGGGATGGTCTAGATAATACTGAGTCCTGCCTTGAGTGCAGGGGACAGGACTAGATGACCTCTCGAGGTCACTTCCTGTTCTGTGATTCTAACTAGTTCACTGCTTGAACCCACAAGGCTGCAGCTTCTCAGTGCAAGACCTGCAGGGGCTGGGGAATGAGGGGTTTAGAGCAGGGGAAGTGAGGAGCCCCAGTTGCATCGTCCCTTTCTCTTTTTTCAATTCAACTGCGAATGGACTCCAGTTCCCAGCCCCGAGCTCACAGAGGAGAGTGACGGACTAGAGTGTCTAGCAAGGACTGTGCGATGTATCTTCAACAAGGTGCCTGATACTTGATCAAAGCCCTAGTAAATTCATGTATCATCCTTACAATATTGGGGTCTGTCATTTCAACACCAATTTTCCTACCGTGCACAAAGGATAAACTGTTTACAAAGGACTAGTTATTTAGTGTCCCTGGGTTTTTCTTTGCCATTTTGAGGCAACTTAGAAGGGGCTTGATTTTGAGAATTTGGGCGGTCAGCACCTCCAGAGAGGTGCAGCAATATGGGTACCCAAGCATGGGGCACGATGATCATTTACGAAAATATTGGACACAGATGTTACATTTTTTAGGTGAGAGAACAAAGGATGATTAATTTGCTTTTATGATATTGAAATAATTTATTTTTCTATGGCATATTTGAAAGCACCCAGGGCAGTTAACAAAAGGCCTTTGGGCACCTAAGAAGTGTTTGTATGTTGTCATAATGTCCCCCTTTTGCTGAGAAGCAGAGACGTGGTAAATAAGACTGGTGTCCATTTGAGCCCCTTCTTCTGGATTAGAGCAATTGTTTGTGCAGTGGCGCCGCTTTTCTGTCTCTCTAGGGTTGGTCCTGATGGTTCAGGTTGAAAATGTTGGTTGTTTGTGCCCTGGGAACACTCATCAGTCGGGTTATTCTTGCTGTGTCTCTGCTCACCTGACTCCCATGGAATTCTCCCCCAACTCTGCACATTGGCTGATGTCAGAGCTAGGAGAGGGACACTAAAATGCCCCTGTGCTTAAGGTGCACGAGGCACAGTAGGAGTGTACGTGAAAACAGACCCATATCCCACCCAACCGGCACAGGATTCAGTGTAAACAGAAGGGGGAAGGCAGGGAAATCGGGATTGTACACTTCTATACTGCTGCATGGGGTGAAGAAATTC
>NW_020679536.1:0-6059 GCF_002925995.2 Terrapene triunguis | reverse complement strand
GGATTATCTGATGGCCATGTTGCTACTAGACTTCGTCCTTTTTTTTTCTTGCAGATGTGCAGAATTAAATGTTAGCTACAGCTTTTACTTGTATTTCTGACTTTATTGTGCCATTTAGAGTTGTGTTAATCAAAATATGGTGCATTCTTCTTTTGACTTTATTTAGTCAGTAGAATCTTACAACTAATTGTGCTTACTTCAGGAAGATACAAAATCTCTTTAGAGCTAGCTCGAAACAGCTTCAAAGAAATCATTAAGAGAAAATAATTGTTCTTCTGAGCTTTTATTCTGTTGTAATCTCTGGCTGCCAGTGGGCTATGCTCTGAGAAGTCATCACCCCTGAGGTTGGGGAATTAAATAAAAGCGGCTTTTTCTAACAATAACTCTTCTTTAAGCACCCACTTCCTTTAATTTATTAAAATAAATATGTATGGAGGAAATAGGTAACATAAAAATGGGTAGATATTTGTAGTGCACAATACATTTTTGAAATTAGAATAAATTTAATGTAAAATAAATTAATTGTATGGAACTTTCTTGATTATCTGCATTTCCAGACCTCTTAATTTGTGTTGAAAATCCCTTGTTTATTCAAATGTTCATACCTGAGAAATTTAAAACATTAATGTAGTTTATTAAATCGTGTATTAAGAGTAAGCAGTATGATTAGTACATGATGTTATAGTCCATTTCCTGAAGTATCTTTTACATTTCTTTATTGATGCAAGTTATTCTGAGAGATGTTAATCTAGATTGTTTCCATATTTGTGCAGCACCATAAATAATGTGCATATATCATATGTAATCATTATATATGATTCACTTTAATAGCAACATCCATCAAAACATCTAGATCTAGCTAAATTATATCAAAACACAAATGAAGTGGGTTTTCTAATTTGATTGAAACAGTGACTCAAAATTAGTGTATAAAGGATTATGATTGCATCAAAGAAAGGTTACAAATATAATTATACTGTGCATATGATGATAGAAGTGACAATGTAACAACAGTAATAGTAGTAATGCACTTTTAGTACCCTAATTAATACTATAATAATAGTAAATATGATAATTGTTATACAAATTTTATCAATTATTCTTTTGGGATCAATATTGACAGCACTTGTATTTGAACAATACTGAGCTACAGCATTGATTGTTAATTCATATGATGATTTCTTGGTGTCATCTCTGACATATTCAGTCTCTAAAGTCTTAGGTTTCAAAATATAATATGTAGATTTAAACATGTTTGGCTAAGACATTTTAGTCAAAACTAAAAGCTCAATTTTTTCAACTTACACCTTGTCAGTATATGAAGAAATACTGTGTAGTATTTTTAAATGTGTAGGTACAAAATGCTGAATATTAAATTAGTATTTCTTCTCTACTACTATGGTAGTAGTGTGACAATGAATTAAGGTCATAAGTGATTTAACTGAAGATGACTTTTGTTTTACAGTTTGAATTATTTTACAGTCAGCACTTCAGTGGGAGGAAGCTTACTTGGTTACATTATCTTTGTACAGGTAAAATAAATGCATATTTCTGGTGTATTGAAAATTTACAAAATAGCACATGCTTCACATAACAGGCAATAAATAATTTTCTGTTCTACATTTACCTAAACTCCTTTCCAATTTGGAACAAAGTTTTTTTATAAAGCCATTTGGCCATTTTTTACATTCATAGGTATATTAACATGGTTTTGCCCTTATCTCAAGCAGCATTTCTTAATTAATCTTTTATAATCTACATTTTATGCATATAATTAATTACATTCAATTCTTCGTTTAAAAAAATTTAATGTACATTGTAGGCTTTAAAAGACGATGGCAGAATTTCTGGGTTATTAACCAATGAGCTGACCTTCAACCAGCTAAGTGCTCTATACTACTTGGCCTTTTAGCTTAACATAAGTATACAAGTTTTAAGTGAGACCAGTTTAAGTTAAATTGCCAACTACCATTTAAAAAAAATTAGTAATAAATTGGCTTCCCTTGCCTGTTGCATGAGGTTCAGCTCTGTGATTCACAACTAGGAGGAAGCTATTTAAAAATATATATATATTCTTATTATCAGTGTTCTCTCTAATTTTTTATGTCCATGTGCAGAATTAATTTTGTTATGTGCACCAATATGGAAGTGATGTGTGGCAGGGGTGGGGCCGAGGGGTTCGGAGTGTGGGATGGGGCTCAGGGCTTGGGCAGAGGGTTCGGGTGCGGGGCAGGCTGAGTGAGGGGTTCGGGATGCGGGAGGGGGCTCAGGGCTGAGGCAGAGGGTTGAGGTGCGGGGGGTAAGGGCTCTGGGGTGGGGCCGGAGATGAGGGGGTTGCGCTACAGGCTGCCCAGGGTTGCAGTGGGGAGAGAGGACTCACCCCAGCCCTCTCTCACCGCAGCAGCTCGGGACTGACTGAGAGACACCTCTTCCTGGCTGCGGCAGCTCTGTGGGGACCGGGCCGGGGGCGGGGGGGGAAGGGAGCACCTCTCCCTTCCTGCGTGGCCCTTGATAGCCTGCTGCACAACTGTGCAGCTTAGAGGGAATTTAGCTTATTATCCATTAGTTCTGTGAGCCATAAAATTGATTATTTACTTTTTTCCCTGCTCATTCTAAATTATATACATATTCTACTACTTTGATTTGTAGCATTAATTAAGCAATGATTTTAATATCAATCATTTGCATTATATTTCCAATAGTTCAGTAAACTGGTTCCTTAATAATTGAGCACCATAGCTTATTTTTTAAAGGTGAATGATGAAATCAGAGTAGCACACAGCAGTGCATTGCCTATTCAAATACATGCACTGGCATGACAACTGAGGATCCCCCATTAGTCTACTTCTCTCTCCCTCCCCTTCTCCCCCCCCCCAACAAGTTCTCAGGTAGTTCTCTCCTGTGCTTATTTTTTTCAAGGGAAATGTAAAGAAACTTATTATATTCAGAAAACTCCCATTGTAGAAAATTCTCTTTTTCCACTAAGCATCTTTACTGTAAGCCAACTTTAACTGTAATTTTAATATTGTAATGCACTGAAACTATTTGGGATTCACTTTCTTCATTACTATAAATGAAATTCTGCCATGTCCAAGTGCAATATTAGCAGGCTTCACTTCATCTCTAAAACATATTGCACACCTATAGCATACATTGTTGACCTGAATTTTTAGCTAATAAGTCCATTAATCTGTTTGCATACACACATACAAAAATGACTACACAAACTGGGTATGCACCCACACACCGCTAGATTAACACCCATATAGCCATGTGTACAAGTGCAAATCCCTGATTTGTATGCACATCTATAGTACCTTGTGTCCAGGACTGCACATACAGCTTATAATAATCAAGTCTTATGACTTTACAACATAATTGCAAACTTATTATACCAGTTTATGAAACTATTATTATTATTACTACTACAGGTGAAGTAAAAATGAACTATTTGTGTAAACCTTATGTAGCCATGGTCACAACATACCAAATGGCAGTACTGCTTGCCTTCAACAACAGTGAAACTGTCGGTTATAAAGAGCTTCAGGATAGCACACAGATGAATGAGAAGGAACTGACAAAAACCATCAAATCGTTACTTGATGTCAAAATGATCAACCATGACTTAGACAAGGTATGGTGTAACGTCACAAAGAGAATGTGTAACATTTCCAGTCATGGTTTGTTTTGTTTTGTTTTTGTTTTAAAAAAAAAAAAGTGCTTGCCCTTCACTTAGATCCATGTTATTGTCCCCTATGCCTGTTCTCAGATCCCTGTGGGGAAGGCATGAGCAGCCACCTCTGGATGGAATAACCAGTGGGGAGGATAGACGAACAGACATGCTATCCAAATTCCTCACACTGGCTGTATGCCAGCAGGGTCTGCTGAAAAGGTAATACAGCTGAGGCAGTATTATCTTTTCTGCTAAGCCCCTTTTGTATGCAAAACCTTCCCTTTATGGCTTCAGAGGCAATAACTATCAGTGAAAACTCAGTAAGCATAGCTCCACTAGAGCCAGGCTGATTTTGGAGTAAAGAAGAGTTGTTGTGGCCTGGGATGGAGGCAGTGCAAAGGCACTGACCAGATGCTGGGACCAAACTACTTGTTCAGTATTGTCTCTTAAAGTCTTAGCCCTGGTCTACACTATGAGTTTAGGTCAAATTTAGCAGCGTTAGATCGATTTAACCCTGCACCCATCCACATGGCGAAGCCATTTTTGTTGACTTAAAGGGCTCTTAAAATTGATTTCTGTACTCCTCCCCGACGAGAGGATTAGCACTGAAATCGACGTCGCCGGGTCTAATTTGGGGTAGTGTGGATGCAATTTGACGGTATTGACCTCCAGGAGCTATCCCAGACTGCTCCATTGTGACCGCTCTGGACAGTACTTTGAACTCAGATGCACTAGCCAGGTACACAGGAAAAGCCCCGGGAACTTTTGAATTTCATTTCCTGTTTGGTCAGCGTGGTGAACTCAGCAGCACAGGTGACCATGCAGTCCCCCCAGAATGTTTCTATGCTCCCCCTATCATCTCGGTCCCTGAGGTTATCGCAGATTAGAAGGCAAAAAAAACGCATTCGCGATGACCTGTTTTCTGAGCTCATGCAGTCCTCCCGCACTGATAGGGCACAGCGTAATGCATGGAGGCATTCAGTGGCAGAGGACAGGAAAGAATTGCTATGTTTGCTTAATGGCAAAAGTATCATGCCTCGCTAGCGATCCTGCCCGAGACAGGTCGCTGTGTCACATGCACACCGTGCTGTGTCAGTCTTGGGCGGGGGCATGACCGCTTTGTGAGCAAGAAGGCCATAGATATAGACATTGCATTAGGTAGCTTCTGTAGCTAGAGAAAACATTCCTGTGCATTCGGCAAAGTCTGTGGCAAAAAAAGAGAAGCCCCATAGTGTAGTGGTGATCACGTTCACCTAACACATGAAACGTCCCCGGTTCGAAACCGGGCAGAAACAGGTCACTATTCCTTTTTCTGACTCCCCTCCTGCATTTTTAGTCTTAGAACAGACTGCGCTGTGAAATTTTACTTTGAATTCTATCAATTATGAGTTAAATAATATGGAAGCTCTCTCTAAGTTATAGTCCCGGGTTCCTTACCCTTTCAGCTGCTCTGATAGATTAACATTTTTGTTAGGGGTGGGGGGAAACTTTCATGAAGCCTTTTATAGGGACTAAATGCTATCTAGGATTCTGAAATAAGCTTAACGTGGCCCATAGAGTGCAATCCTTCATTCTGGATTTGTCATTCTACAAGTTGAACTGCTCCTTACTACTGTCCAGGCTTCATGAGCCATGGGAGCAAGGGGCAGGCTGGGGTAGGTGCGATCACGCGGTACTGCCAGCTGGGAGAGCAGCCTGAGGCAGAAGCCTCCAGCTCGCATGATATTCCAGGCAGGACTGAATCTCCATGAGATGAAACTTAAAGAAGAGAATGACCTGGAGTCACTCCCATTCGGTACTCTAAGAGGAGGATAGCCATGTCTGTCCAGGCACCCCTGATCGACCTCACCAAGGTCTGCCAGCTGAGCGGGGCTGAGTGGGACCGCGGCGGATGGAGCCCCAGACCACCAGCCCCGCTCATGCCACTGCCTGCCTGGGGTTCCGATTATCCAGGCAGGCAGTGGCCTGAGCAGGTCCGGTGGACGGGACCCCAGAAAAAAGGCACAAAACGATTGTCTGCCGTTGCTTTCATGGAAGGAGGGAGGGAGGGGGGCCTGACAACATGTACCCAAAACCACCCGCGACAAAGTTTTGGCCCCATCAGGCATTGGGAGCTTAACCCAGAATTCCAGTGGGCAGCGGAGACTGTGGGAACTGTGGGATAGCTACCCACAGTGCACCGCTCTGTAAGTCGATGCTAGGCGCGGTAGTGAGGACGCACTCCGCCGACTTAATGCGCTTAGTGTGGACATACGCAATAGACTGTATAAAATCGAATTCTAAAATATCGACTTTTATAAAATCGACCTAATTTCGTAGTGTAGACATACCCTTAGAATAAATCAACAGAGAGTCCTGTGGCACCTTTAAGACTAACAGATGTATT
>NW_020679535.1:0-1732 GCF_002925995.2 Terrapene triunguis | reverse complement strand
TTTTCCACATCCTTCTTGTAGTGTGGGGC
Organism: Terrapene triunguis; assembly: GCF_002925995.2. Taxonomy (NCBI): domain Eukaryota; kingdom Metazoa; phylum Chordata; order Testudines; family Emydidae; genus Terrapene; species Terrapene triunguis. The sequence goes on along the minus strand of NW_020679535.1, from coordinate 1,703 downwards.
CCAAAACTGGACACAGTATTCCAGATGAGGCCTCACCAATGTCGAATAAAGGGGAACGATCACGTCCCTCGATCTGCTGGCAATGCCCCTACTTATACAGCCCAAAATGCCGTTAGCCTTCTTGGCAACAAGAGCACACTGTTGACTCATATCCAGCTTCTCGTCCACTATGACCCCTAGGTCCTTTTCTGCAGAACTGCTACCTAGCCATTCGGTCCCTAGTCTGTAGCAGTGCATGGGATTCTTCCGTCCTAAGTGCAGGACTCTGCACTTATCCTTGTTGAACCTCATCAGGTTTTTTTTGGCCCAATCCTCTAATTTGTCGAGGTCCCTCTGTATCCGATCCCTACCATCTAGTGTATCTACCACGCCTCCTAGTTTAGTGTCATCTGCAAACTTGCTGAGAGTGCAGTCCACACCATCCTCCAGATCATTAATAAAGATATTAAACAAAACCGGCCCCAGGACCGACCCTTGGGGCACTCCGCTTGAAACTGGCTGCCAACTAGACATGGAGCCATTGATCACTAGCCGTTGAGCCCGACGATCTAGCCAGCTTTCTATCCACCTTACAGTCCATTCATCCAGCCCATACTTCTTTAACTTGGCGGCAAGAATACTGTGGGAGACTGTATCAAAAGCTTTGCTAAAGCTATTTATTGACCCAATGTTTCTTTGTTTTTCCCCATCCTCTTTCAAAAAAGGCTGTATTCATTCTGAATTTTTTTGTAGCAAATAACTAGAGACAAGCGTAAACCAAACCTACTCCCCTACTTGTCCCCCTTCCCATTTCTCCATTCCTTGTTCTGAATAGATTAAATCCTGGGGGACTTCAAAAACCAGATCTGGCTCTGAATTTTGTGGTGTGAGCCTGTTTCTGGATATGACAAAGAACCAGCTTAAAAGCCTGACATGTTGTTCCCCTGGCCTTAACATTACATATCTAAACATTTGTTAAACACCTTATTGCCAGAATTCCTGCACAACTAAGACGCAGCCTTCACATTTACCGTCTGTGAAACCATTTTCCGCATCCCAGGTGATGACTTGCTATCCAATAAGCTGACTACAGTGGTTATTATGGTCCAGAGTTAATAATTAAGCAGTCCTGTTTGCTATGGGCTATTCTCTTAAATGCTGCACCGGAGAAGACTACACTAGGCATGATATACAGAGCAAAGCTGACAGAGAAAGAAAACTCCCTCTCTCAAGATAAACCCATGAGTCTGATGTAACACCAGTTCACTGGTTTTTGTGACATGCCCAGTGGCTTGTGAACTTTGTCTGGATGGATTTATTCTGCTGGAAGGATGTAGCTCACTGGCCACAGTCTTGATAAATTAGGCAGGGAGAGAGAAAGAGGGAGTGTGTGAGTGAGAGGGGTAGGTGGTAAGGGAAGGATGGGGATGATCTGATGTTCTGATTCTCACAGTGTCACATCTGAGAAGTGGATTTTAAAAGAAAAATAAATTGTGAGTACACTTTTCCCAGACAATAATGTCTTGAGGAATAAGCTTCCACACACGATACTGAGCAAGGAATGATGGAGGAGCACTGGCTGCGGAGACCCCACAGGTCCTGCAGCCCCACCAGGAATCAAACTCAGCCCTGCTGCATCTCAGTCATTTAGAACCTTTCTGCACAGCCAAATGGCCTCTGTGGGGAATTGGGTTATAACACAATTGCAAGCGGAGAGCTTTATA
>NW_020679534.1:0-1035 GCF_002925995.2 Terrapene triunguis | reverse complement strand
TGCAGACTATTGCTGGACAGTGACAAGAGATGCTCCATTTAATGAATACAAGAGACAAGCCAAGAAGCGCCGAGTAGACACTGAATAGGACTAAACTATGTACAGAATAGTTTTTTGCCTTTTGTTTCATAATAAATTTTATTTATATAACCCTTTTGCTGATTTTTAAAGTGTTGCATAAACAGGACAGGTGAAATATTATCATGTAAAGCAACCATAAACACATGAAAAGACCTAGGTTTACAATTTATGATTAAAACGCTACTATCTACACAATATACATAGACATAAAATGTAAAAACTTAAATATCTTAGAAACAGTAGCCAATCAGTTGTTTTAATTGTCATATTTGAATTCAGCACATCAAAATACATAATAAATAGCACATTTTATCTCTGAAGCAGACGACTTCTCAAAAATTGTAGACCAGTGTTATTAATTAGAATGAACTTATTCAGATGAGTTTGGAGGAAGAATTCACAATATACGCCTTATAATATTGTATGCTTTAGCTCAAGCAGTTGGTATAAAATTACTGTAGAGGACAGAAGTGGGCAAGAAATAGATTTCAAGATATTTTGGGACCATTATTATATCTGGTAGACGTAAAAGATGAGATAAGGATAGGGTCAGATTTTTAAAGTGCCTTAGTCAATTTTAAAAATGATACTTAGGCCTGGGCTACACCTAAAACATAGTTCAACCTAGCTACATCACATCCCTGAGTGATGCAGTTAAGCTGACCTAATACACGGTGTAGATACCTCTAGGCAGACAGAAGCTGCCACCTCAGAGAGGTAACAGATAAACCCCTTCTGTCACTGTAGCAAGTGTCTATACTATGGAGCTACAGAGCTGCAGCTGTACCACTGTATCGTATATAGTGCAGACATAGCATAAGTCTCCTAAATCAGTTAGATGCTGCAACTCTGAGCAGAGCAACTCCTAAATACCTTTAAAAATCTGAGCCATAGTGACTAGTGTTTGCCAGATTCAGGCTTAGAAAAGGCAGTGAAAATTACAATGTAATTACC
>NW_020679533.1:0-1392 GCF_002925995.2 Terrapene triunguis | reverse complement strand
ACTAGCTGACAATTTATTTAGATTTTTAAAAGCCTGTCAGAGACCAAAGTGTAAAAGGGGAGGTGCTGGGACTGTTTAAAAAAGAGCAACAAGTCACCAGAACAAGATATTTATATACCCAAGAGACCTGAAGTAGCTGAGCTGCTAACAAAAGCAACTAACCACAGTAGAGGATTGAAGAGGAGCCAATTTTATACCCATCTTTGAAAAAGGTGCAAGTCATGATTCAGGGAATTACAGACCAGTGAGCCTTACTTCACTTTCAGCCAATGTATTTAAAAGAGAATTATAAACAGAGGAACTTGCAACACCAGGGACAAAGTATGTGTGTGGGGGGGGGGGGGCGTGTGTGTGTGTGTTTTCTTAATGTTTTACATGCTGGCCGAGAGTCACTGCTGACTGCGGAGTTGGGGTACAGGGCCCTTTGGGGGCGTGTGAGGCTTCCCCAGTGTCCCATCCAGGTGGACTCATGGCATGAACAGGGGCTGAATGCTCCGAGGTCAGACCCAGGAGGAGGGGGCTTGCCCTGGTGAGAGCGCGCCCCAGGGGAGTCACGCTGCCAGAGGGCCCGTCTGACTTCATTCCCAGGGGTCCAGAGCACCCAGCCCCTGCACCCCGATACAAGGCTGCCCAACTTCTGCAGAGAAAATGTATTAGAAAACGCCTCGGGTATCAAATTTTTGTGCGTGTAAAACTGTGGCTAAAGGAGAACAGGCTGCCAGTTTGTTTGGATTATTCAAAGGCCTGTTGATGATGCTCTGAAGGGAGCTAAGTAAAGGCAGGATGAGAGCGGAGGCTCAGTCACAGATCGGAAGCCAGAGAAGGGCAGAACCAAGAGGCGGGATAAAAGATCAGCTGGACTGGGCCTGGGCCCAGGCCCGGGGCTTAACCCCACCGATCTGCAGAGGATGGGGAGCAGGAGGGGGAAGCCTGCACATGACAGTCAATTACTCAGGTTGCGGGGAGACCGGAGAAGAGCGAGGAACCAGACCCAGCTGGGAGCGGGCAGGGATGGTGTCGCGGAGTGTGGGGGACTCAGGGCCCTGTACCCCCGGCTTCCTGCGATTCACCGTGACTCTCAGCCAGCCAGTAAAGCGGAAGGTTTATTGGATAACAGGAACACAGTCTACAGCAGAGCTTGTAGATACAACCAGGACCCCTCAATCAAGTCCTCTTGGGGAGTGCAGGGAGCTTAGACCCCAGCTTGGGTTCCCTGCGTTGCACCTCCCAGCCCAAAACTGAAGAACTCCCAAAACCCTCCAGCAGCTCTCTCCCCCCTCCCCTCTGCTCCTCCTCTCCTTTGTTCCATCTCCCGGGCAGAAGGTGTCACTTCTCCCACCCCCCCTCCTGGCTCAGGTTACAGCTCAGGTAGCTCAATGTAACTCCCAGGCT
>NW_020679532.1:0-4004 GCF_002925995.2 Terrapene triunguis | reverse complement strand
TTGATAGGTTTCAGAGTAGCAGCCGTGTTAGTCTGTATCAGCAAAAAGAACAGGAGTACTTGTGGCACCTTAGAGACTAACAAATTTATTAGAGCATAAGCTTTCGTGGGCTACAACCCACTTCTTCGGATGCATACAGAGTGAAACATTGAGGAGATATATATACACACATACAGAGAGCATGAACAGGTGGGAGTTGTCTTACCAACTCTGAGAGGCCAATTAAGTAAGAGAGAGAAAAAAAAAAAAACTTTTGAAGTGATAATCAAGATAGCCCAGTACAGACAGTTTGATAAGAAGCAAGTGTGAGAGTACTTTCAAGGGGAGATAGATTCAATGTTTGTAATGGCTCAGCCATTCCCAATTCCTATTTAGCCCTGAGTTGATTGTGTCTAGTTTGCATATCAATTCCAGCTCAGCAGTCTCTCGTTGGAGTCTGTTTTTGAAGTTTTTCTGTTTTAAGATAGCCACCCGCAGGTCTGTCATAGAATGGCCAGACAGGTTAAAGTGTTCTCCCACTGGTTTTTGAGTATTATGATTCCTGTCAGATTTGTGTCCATTAATTCTTTTGCGTAGAGACTGTCCGGTTTGGCCAATGTACATGGCAGAGGGGCATTGCTGGCACATGATGGCATATATCACATTGGTAGATGTGCAGGTGAACGAGCCCCTGATGGTATGGCTGATGTGATTAGGCCCTATGATGGTGTCACTTGAATAGATATGTGGACAGAGTTGGCATCGGGCTTTGTTACAAGGATAGGTTCCAGGGTCAGTGTTTTTGTTCAGTGATGTGTGGTTGCTGGTGAGTATTTGCTTTAGGTTGGGGGGTTGTCTGTAAGCGAGGACAGGTCTGTCTCCCAAGATCTGTGAGAGTAAAGGATCATCTTTCAGGATAGGTTGTAGATCTCTGATGATGCGCTGGAGAGGTTTTAGTTGGGGGCTGAAGGTGACAGCTAATGGTGTTCTGTTATTTTCTTTGTTGGCCCTGTCTTGTAGGAGGTGACTTCTGGGTACTCGTCTGGCTCTGTCAATCTGTTTTTTCACTTCAGCAGGTGGGTATTGTAGTTTTAAGATAGGTTTCAGAGTAGCAGCCGTGTTAGTCTGTATCCACAAAAAGAACAGGAGTGCCACAAGTTCTCCTGTTCTTTTTGTAGTTTTAAGAATGCTTGATAGAGATCTTGTAGGTGCTTGTCTCTATCTGAGGGATTGGAGCAAATGCGGTTATATCTTAGAGCTTGGCTGTAGACAATGGATCGTGTGGTGTGTCCTGGATGGAAGCTGGAGGCATGTAGGTAAGTGTAGCGGTCAGTAGGTTTCCGGTACAGGGTGGTATTTATATGACCATCGCTTATTAACACAGTAGTGTCCAGGAAATGGACCGCTTGTGTGGATTGATCTAGGCTGAGGTTGATGGTGGGATGGAAATTATTGAAATCATGGTGGAATTCCTCAAGGGCTTCTTTTCCATGGGTCCAGATGGACCCATGGAATGCCCCTCTGCCATGTACATTGGCCAAACCGGACAGTCTCTACGCAAAAGAATTAATGGACACAAATCTGACATCAGGAATCATAATACTCAAAAACCAGTGGGAGAACACTTTAACCTGTCTGGCCATTCTATGACAGACCTGCGGGTGGCTATCTTAAAACAGAAAAACTTCAAAAACAGACTCCAAGGAGAGACTGCTGAGCTGGAATTGATATGCAAACTAGACACAATCAACTCAGGGCTAAATAGGGATTGGGAATGGCTGAGCCATTACAAACATTGAATCTATCTCCCCTTGAAAGTACTCTCACACTTGCTTCTTATCAAACTGTCTGTACTGGGCTATCTTGATTATCACTTCAAAAGTTTTTTTTTTTTTTTTTTTCTCTCTTACTTAATTGGCCTCTCAGAGTTGGTAAGACAACTCCCACCTGTTCATGCTCTCTGTATGTGTGTATATATATCTTCTCAATGTTTCATTCTGTATGCATCCGAAGAAGTGGGTTGTAGCCCACGAAAGCTTATGCTCTAATAAATTTGTTAGTCTCTAAGGTGCCACAAGTACTCCTGTTCTTTTAACATGTTGATAGGGATTTAAGACCAATGTATTCTCCAATCAAGTCCAGATCCTCACCAAAAATATTACATCTCCAAAATACTGTATAATTGAGGTGCTGGTCGTGACTCCGTGACTAAAGTTGATACCATGAGTCTATTATGGTTGCACCTAAGGATGGCTGCTTCTGGCTGAAACGAACATCAGATAGACACATGCTCTGTGGCGACTTCACCACAAACAGACCATTGCAGGAGGAACCGCTTGGAAACCAAGTGACTGTAGGAGCAGAAAGCCATGGAGATTAGTTACTGACAGATGTCCAGTAAATAATAATTAGCTCTTAGATAGTACTTGTCATCAGTAAATCTCAAAGCTCTTTACAAAAGGTCAATATCACTGTAATGGGGGTGCTCTCATCTCTCATGAGCACCCCCTGGCGGAGTGCATGTGCCTGGACACACTCTCCTATGCTGACTCAGCCCTCCAGCTGAGTCACACACAGTCTGTATGTGAAATAAAAACAAAGCAAACCCCTTCCGGGGTACAAATCCAACAGGGGCCTCTCTCAAGTTGTCCCTGCCACTTTATAGAGCAGTGGCCCAGGGCTCCCTCCCTGGCGGCAATGTCTTCACCCTCTCAGGGCCTTTCAGGCCGCAGCTCTTCAACTGGGCCACTACAGTTCAGTTCCCTTTCTGGGGTGCCTCAAAGTCCAGGCCTCTTTCCCAGTGGCTGGTGGGGGGAACCTAGACCTGTCCACCCTCTACTCTGGGTCCCAGCCCAGGGACCCTATAGATAGCAGCCATCCACCATGTCCCTTTAAATAAACTGTGTGGTTGCTACAGTTCCCTGGGCCACTTCCCCATGGTTCCTGCAGTCTTCACCCTTACCTCGGTGCCTTGTCTTGGTGGAATCCAAGCAGCCAGCCTGGAGCACCATCCACTCTCCTCCAGCTCTACCAAGGAACTGATCTCAGGCTGGCCCTGCAGCTCTTCTTATACTAGCCTGCTGGGACCTGATTGCTTGCTTCCCACACAGCCACTTTAGACCTCTTTATTGCCATTTTCTGGGGGAGGGTGTGGCAGGGCCACAAGGCCTCCAGCAGGGAGCCTCAGGGCCTAGTCCACCCTGTCACAATCATTATACCCATTTTACAGATGTATAGTTATAAATAAAATCCTGGCACCATTTGTTTTTAATTGTAAGTTTGTCCTGCGTGTATGTGGTGTGTATCACATGACTAGTTTTTATTTGTTTGTTTTTATTTTGTTGCAACACAAGTCAATTTTATACTTTTATTTAATTTAAGTGGTACCACATTATTTTAATATTGTGATTGGGGTATAACCATCATATTATTAATACCAATTTTTTTGCAAAGTTCAAAAAGGTATCAATTATAAATATATGTACATATATTTTTGCCTACACAAATAATGCAATTGCAAACAAAAATATTTTTTTTTATTCAAAGAAAAAATGTAAGGGAAAACCACAACATTAAGGTAAAGGTAATATTAATGTAACATCAATTTCTTGTTTGGATTTTTATAAATTTGTTTGCACTTTCAAATACAGTTATAAGAATGTTATAGCAAAAATTATTAAACCCTCCCCCCCCACAGTTTATGCTATGTCTGGTTATGTTGCAAAATGTTAACGCTAACTAAACAATTTCAACAGGTTTCCACCTTTGTCTCCCAAACAGATTGAAGTATCATGAAAGTTTAATACATCAAAGTATTTGCATACCTGTATTTAAAATTCATTTTGGTTTATTTTGTATTCTCTTTTATGTTATGTTCAATGGAAATAGTGGTTGTTAAAGTTTATGCTTCTAAACAGTTAACAAAAGTGGAATTGGTATCACAAGCAAATTAACAATATAAAGCTTGGGTAAAATTTTGTTTACTAACTCTTTTGCTAAAACAGAGTGCTCAGCAGGGGAAAGCA
>NW_020679531.1:0-7278 GCF_002925995.2 Terrapene triunguis | reverse complement strand
GCCACCGATATAAATCAGCTTCCTACTCCTGCTGGCTTTCACCCTTCTTCAGAGATCGGGCAGTGATTGGACACCAGGCAGGGGCTTGCTCCATCCTAACCCCTGCCGGACTCTCACTGCAGATACTTTGTGTAGGTCCTACTTTATCCTCCCTTCCCGTGGGTGACCTCCCAGTCTTTGGTGGCAGGTTGCAGTGGCGGGGATTGAGCCTAGCACTTCATGAATGGCACTAATTAGCTGGCACCGGACCCTGGCTGGCTCTGCAGCCTGGTCCTGCTCTGACGGGCTGGCCATGACCAGGGAGCATGTGACTGATGCCCAGGTGGCCCTGCCCATGGTCTCCATCTCAGGGACGGATGGTACAACTTGGCATCGGTAGGCACTTAGGCTCTGTGCCAACATGTGGGGGGGCGAATATATTCTCCCAGCCTCAGAGACAGGTCTTGGGGAGAGCCCTGACCCAGGAGACAAGTTCTGGTGGGTCTCAGCACGTTGGTGCCAGTCTGGGCAGAGGGGCACTGGGGGCACAGCCCAAGCCCCAATGCCATGAGCTGCATGTCATGGCAATGTCCATGCCCACCAGGCTGTGGCTGTGTGCCGTGGCAGTCAGAGGGAGCCATCCCTTCCCTCCCTGGCTCTAGGCAGAGTCTCTCTCTCTCCCTGTCACTCCATCCCTACCCCCTCCAGTCCTGTCCGTTTCCCCCAGGGGCAGATCACTGCTCCCTGGGGGCAGTTATGGGGCCTGATTCCCAATGGGGTGACCCTGGAACAGGGCAGGCAGGCAGCATGGGGGAACAATGACCGGCGTGGGTGTGGGGATGGATAGCAGCCACCCTCCTGGGCAGACCCTCTGCTGAGCTGGTCCCCTTTCCCAGAGGAGGGGAGCAGTTGGGCTTGGGTTCCTGATTGCCCCCCTGCAGGGGTATCGCGGAGGTGCTAGGGGGTCATTAACCCCACTAGCTTCCATGGGACGGCTCTGATGGGGCGTAGGATGAGGCCTCCGGGGCATGTTCTTTGAGCTGGGGGTGGTGAGTAGAAGGCAAGAAGCAGTCCCCGTGCCTGGCACATATGGGCCCTTCACCCCAGTTGGAGTGAGGAGTGAGCGGGCACTGGGTAGCCAGGGCTGTTGCCCTCAGCAGCAGCAGCTGCCATGCCAATCAGACCTGCCCCACCCCCTCTCTGGGAGAAGCAGGATGGGCTGAGAGCGGGTGTGGGGAGAGCTTATATGAGTTTGTCAATTTAACAAAGAAATTGATATGTACCAGGCTTGTTATCCCAAGGGAATCTCTGACATGCTTCAAACCAAACGCACTGCTTCAGGTAGAATAAACAAACAGATTTATTAACTATAAAGATAGATTTTAAGTGATTATAAGTCAAAGCATAAGAAGTCAGATTTGGTCAAATGAAATAAAAGCAAAATGCATTCTAAGCTGATCTTAACACTTTCAATGTCCTTACAAACCTTAGCCTCTACACTACGAGTTTAGATCGATTTAACCCTGCACCCGTCCACACGACGAAGCCATTTTTGTCGACTTAAAGGGCTCTTAAAATCGATTTCTGTACTCCTCCCCGATGAGGGGATTAGCGCTGAAATCGACATCGCCGGGTCAAATTTGGGGTAGTGTGGATGCAATTTGACGGTATTGGCCTCCAGGAACTATCCCAGAGTGCTCCATTGTGACCGCTCTGGACAGCACTTTGAACTAAGATGCACTTGCCAGGTACACAGGAAAAGCCCCAGTAACTTTTGAATTTCATTTCCTGTTTGGCCAGCGTGGTGAACTCAGCAGCACTCAGCAGCACAGGTGACCATGCAGTCCCCCCAGAATGTTTCTACACTCCCCCTATTATCTCCGTCCCTGAGGTTATCGCAGATTAGAAGGCGAAAAAAATGCACTCGTGATGACATGTTTTCTGAGCTCATTCAGTCCTCCCGCACTGATAGGGCTCAGCGTAATGCATGGAGGCATTCAGTGGCAGAGGCCAGAAAAGAATTGCTGTGTTTGCTTAACGGTAAAAGTATCATGCCTCGCTAGCGATCCTGCCCGAGCCAGCACTCCATGCTGTGTCAGCCTTGGGTGGGGGCATGACCGCTTTGTGAGTAGAAAGGCCATGGATATAGACATTGCATTAGGTAGCTTCTGTAGCTAGAGAAAACATTCCTGTGCATTTGGCAAAGTCTGTGGCAAAAAAACAGAAGCCCCGTAGTGTAGTGGTTATCACATTCACCTAATACACGAAAGCCCCATAGTGTAGTGGTGATCACGTTCACCTAACATGCGAAACGTTACCAGGTGGAAACAGGTCACTGTTCCTTTTTCTGACTCCCCTCCTGCATTTTTAGTCTTAGAACAGACTAAAAATTTTACTTTGAATTATATCAATTATGAGTTAAATAATATGGAAGCTCTCTCTAAGTTATAGTCCCGGGTTCCTTACCCTTTCAGCTGCTCTGATAAATTAACATTTTTGTTAGGGGTGGGGGGAAATTTTCATGAAGCCTTTTATAGGGACTAATGCTATCTAGGACTCTGAAATAATCTTAACGTGGCCCATAGAGTGCAATCCTTCGTTCTGGATTTATCATTCCACAAGTTGAACTGCTCCTTACTACTGTCCAGGCTTCATGAGCCATGGGAGCAAGGGGCAGGCTGGGGTAGGTGCGACCGTGCGGTAATGCTGGCTGGGAGAGCAGCCTGAGGCAGAAGCCTCCAGCTCACATGATATTCCAGGCAGGACTGAATCTCCATGAGACAAAACTTAAAGAAGAGAATGACCTGGAGTCACTCCCATTCGGTGCTCTAAGAGGAGGATAGCCATGTCTGTCCAGGCACCCCTGATCAACCTCACTGAGGTCTGCCAGCTGAGTGGGGCTGAGGGGACCCCGACTGGCAGGAGCCGGTGGACGGAGCCCCAGACCGGCAGCGGGCTGAGTGGCTCAGCCCGCTGCTGGTCTGGGGCTCTGTCCGCCGGCCCCGCTCAGCCCACTGCCTGCCTGGGGTTCCAATCATCCAGGCAGGCAGCGGGCTGAGTGGGTCTGGTGGACGGGACCCCGGAAAAAAGGCGCAAAATGATTGTCTGCCGTTGCTTTCACGGAGGGGGGGGGGGCTGACGACATGTACCCAAAACCACCCACGACAAAGTTTTTGCCCCATCAGTCATTGGGAGCTTAACCCAGAATTCCAATGGGCAGCGGAGACTGCGGGAACTGTGGGATAGCTACCCACAGTGCATCGCTCTGTAAGTCGATGCTAGCCGTGGTAGTGAGGATGCACTCCACCGACTTAATGTGCTTAGTGTGGACATATGCAATAGACTGTATAAAATCGAATTCTAAAAAATTGACTTCTATAAAATCAACCTAATTTCGTAGTGTAGACATACCCTTAGATGTTTCTCACCACAGACTGGCTGGTTGCCCTTCAGCCAGGCTCTCCCCTTTGATCAGCACTTCAGTTGCTTGGTGTGGTGTCTGTAGATGTAGGTGGAAGAGAGAGAGTGAGCATGGCAAATGTCTCTCCCGTTTATCATGTCCTTTCTTCCCTCTTGGCTTTGCCCCCTTCCCCCTTCAGAGTCAGGTGAGCATTACCTCATTGCAGTTCCAAACTGAAGGAGGGTGACTCTCCTCAAGAGTCTAACAGATCCTTTTGTTGTTGCCTAGGCCAGTGTCCTTTGTTCCTGTGAGGCTGGGCTGGGTTTGTCTCATACATGCCCTGATGAGGTGTGAACTTCTTCTCTGTTCTTGGAGAGTTTTTGCCTGGGCTTGCTTTAAGCCATGAGGATACATTTTCAGCCTCATAACTATATACATGAAATTATAACCTATAACCTTACTATAACATTATTGTAACAATTACTATAACATCACTATAACAACCATGCTCAGCGAATCACGAGCCTTCTGAAGACACCCAACACAACAAACTTTGCATTGGATACCACACAATCATTTAAAAAGATGAACATGGGGGTGTAGTGCATTCCCCTGAGATACAAAGCATCACACCTTGCCACTCGGGAGTACGCTTTGGGCTCCAGTCAGAGTCCTCTGGGGTGCCCAGATCCCCCTTGTGTAAATGGCATCTCCAAATCAGGAAGTCTCTCTTTCTCCTCTGCAATCAGTTCCTTCCACCCTCTCCCCCCAAAAGGGCCAGTGAGAGACCCTCTCTTTTATAACCTTCTGACCCCTTTGTCAGGTGACCCCCTGATCAGCCTCATCAGGTGATCAAAGTCCCTCATGGGGAGATCTGTTGGTTAGTTACCTCCCCCTGTGGAGTTTAGAATTGAAAAATGGTGTGCAACCATCCAAGGATTCTGTGTTTGAATGGACAATCATCAAAATTAAACAACTTTCCATTGGTAGCCCTGGGCACCAGCCCTTGGAATTTTAGTCCAAGATGAAGAAGACAACAGGGAGGCAAAGACCAGCCTTACAGCCAAAATGGAGTTCATAGCTTGATAAACAAATACACAGAAAGTTCACCACCACAAATAGAATTCATAAGCTGTAAACTGATTCCCTAAATAGTCACACAGAGTAACAACAGGATGAATACAGATGAAAAAGGATTAAAGACAGACTCACACCAGGCACTTACCACAGTGATTTGGGGGCACTGGTGCCAGGCATTATTAGATGAATTTTAACTTACTAATTACTTTCTAGCAATTTTGGATTGTTTCCACCGGCGTGGAGGTGAAAGGTTCAAATATCAGCTGGGATTAGCGAGCATCCAGAGCTGCATGGAATGATCAACAGCATCCCATTGGAGTGTCTCTGCGCAGGGGAGCTGGCTGGGGAATGAGTTACACAGGTATAGTTGTGCATCACTGTTGTTTTGTTATTTCCGCCACCACCGTTTCTCGTGACCAATGCATTTTATTCAGCGTTTTTACAGGGACAATCACGAAGCTTCTAGGAGTCCCTGACAATAATTCTTTGCAGAGAAGACAACATCCACCAGGTGACACCAGGAGAAACTTGCCACCAAAACTGAAATTGCTTGTCAGGGACATTTCTATGTAAGCAGAGTCAGAATGAGCTCTCCCCTGACATCTGGTGGTGAGCTGTGGAAAAGGACTTCAGGGGCTGAACTTGTTTGCATGGGCTTACCCACCCCACCCAGCATGATGGGACTGCTTGCCCAAATGGTCACTTTGACTGCTGTGGGATCCCCAGTCTCTTTGTTATTGGGGCAGGAGTAACAAAGTGTTGTTATCCTGGTTATGTGAATCAAGGAAACTAGAACTGTACTTGGCATTTTATGACTGAGGGATGAGCCCTCAACTAAGTAGCACTCGCTAGGCAAGGGACATGGGTTCCAAAGCATAATAGATTGAGAGAGACTCTGGAGGCAAATATTGGTACCTGGTTGTAATTCTGATTCCATTAGGATTCTTGCTTCATGCTGCAGAGCTGAAATCACTGATACCTAGGTCTAAGTGTTAGACCTACTTTAGGCTAGTGGTTTTGAGTACACCTTCTGTGAGCCTTTCCTACTTAAGAGCTGAAATTGCTGAGAGCTGTGTTAAGGGGTGGGCTGAAGACATTTTGGTGAGTGGCTACCAGGATAGCTGGCAGAGAGGTATGGCTGGTGATGAAGACTGCAGCAGAGCTCTATGGAGAGGCATAGCAATTGGCCATCTAAGATGCCCCCATGCCTCCCTCTCTCCTTCCACCTAGGTTGAGAGGTACACTCTGCAGATGAACTTCTGAACTCTGGGGCTGCACTAACAAAGGATAGAAACTGTGGGTTTGGTGACTTTTGGGTTGCTGGACTTAAGAACCTGAGGGGAAAAGGACACTGCCAAACTTACTTGGGGGTGGGTCTTTGCTCATGGTTTGTGTTATGAATCCTGTTTGTGGTGTTTCCCCAACATAATGCCGCATTGTTTCCCTCCTTTATTAAAAGGCTTTTGCTACACTCAGACACTGTGCTTGTGAGAGGGGAAGTATTGCCTCTTAGAGGCACTCAGGGGGGTGGTATGTAATTGTCCCAGGTCAATGGGTGGGGGATTGAGCCGGTTTTGCATTGTGTTATTGAAAAGGAACCCTTAGATACTGAACCCAGCCCTTGTTGCTGCCAACTCTGACGGGCAGAAGGGTTAAATCTAAAACTAAGTGAATGGGACCATTATGGACCCGTCCCTGCTCCCATTCAAGTCACTGGGACTTTCCCTATTGATTCCAAAGGGAGCAGGAGCAGGCTCCATGTGACTCATTTGTGTTCTTTACAACTAGACAGAACCCCAGGGACCCACTCTAGGGGAGGATCCTGCTCTGGGGGAGGAGGAATTTAGTGAGCGGCTGCCATCTCTAATTTCTTTGATCTAGGAAATTCTCCAGCCCCTGAACAGGGTCTCCCAGGCTGGGTGCAGTAGGGATTTAATTGGCTATCTCCATTGGGTCTGCTCTGGGGGTCTCTCCATCCTCTATGGGATCTGCTTTCTCTTCAAAGACCCTCTGGAGTGCAACTTTGATGGAGCCCCTGAATTGCTGCTTCCTGTAGCTCCCGACTAGGAAATAATAACCGGATTGATGCTGCTGTTTGCAGAGGCTAGTATGTAAGGTATCGCACTGGAATCATACACATTACAATAAACAAGGAACATGTGGAGACTGAGGGGAACAGCAAAGAGGAGGAAGAAGAGGACGGTGAGCAGGATAACAGTGTAGAACTTCCCTGGCTGATGTTGCTGGGAGCTATGTCAGACCTTGATGAACAGGGTCAGACTGGACAGAACCATGATGAGAGTGAATATCAGGAAATTCAGAACGCTGATGGGTACATGGGGTATGACACAGATTTCATTTGCAAAATAACCACACAAAAAAGTCACTGGTCTGGAAAACAACATGGAGAGAGCCCAGAGCAGGGCAGACACAATGGCAGACAAATGTCTTGGCCAGCGGCATCGGTGCCAGATGGGGTAGAGGACAGAGAGATACCACTCAGTGTTGAAAGCTGTCAGGAGCTTGCCCGCTGGTGCTATATGACATGAGAGCCAGCATGCCAAGTAGAAAGGGCAAGGAAATAACAATGCCATTCCAACAAAACAAATATTCTATAAACTATGCAATAAGCAGCCAAGCAGAGGAGGAAGCAGGTGTTGGAGACGGCCAGGTTGAGGATATAGATGGTGAAGGGGTTCCTCTTAATGTGGAAGCCGAGGAACCAGATGATGATCCTGTTCCCCACCAGCCCAAACAGGCAGATGAACAGAGTGGTCCCTGGTGATGCCTCAACCAGTGGGCATCCAGTCTCGTTATAT
>NW_020679530.1:0-2613 GCF_002925995.2 Terrapene triunguis | reverse complement strand
AGAGTTACCCCTAGTGAAGTCTGAGCTAGCAAACAGGAGCAGCAAATGGGAGTTTTGCGAGGGAGTTCTCCAGGTGAAGGAGGAGCAACTATGTAGCCCTTGGGGTGAGTTTGTTGTGTTAGTTTATGTGTTCTTGTGTGCTTGTCGTGTTCCTGCCTGATTGAAGTTTATAGTATGGTCTGTCTGAAAGGTTGAGGGGGTACTCTGTGCTGTGCCTAGTGGCCTGCTAGGGAAAACTGAGAGCTTCCCAGCGAGGCTCTGATCTGCCATCCTTTCATCCCTACTTCCTTTAGGATTCCCTGACAAGGTGGCGGTGTTAACTCAGGGAGAACAGAGGTTTTAAAAGCCAGTTCCTGAACAACCAGAGGAGCTGGTGAACAGGGGATTTTTGAGCAGGGAATTTAGAGAGGGAATGTGAGAGCCAGATACACCTAATAAACATTCTCTAAACTTAGTCCAATAAACCCCCCCCCCCCTCCAAAACACACATCTGCAAGAATAAAAATGCCACTATATATTAGAAATGGAAAAGATACAGAGAAAAGCAACAAAAATCATTTAAGGTTATGGAACAGCTTCCATATGAAGAGAGATTAAAAAGTTCTGGTGCTATTCATTTTAGAAAAGAGACGATTAAGGGATGAATAGGATAGAGGTCTATAAAATCATGACTGGTGTGGAGAAATGGAATAAGGAAATGTTATTTTCCCCTTTCATATAACACAAGAACCAGGGTCACCTAATGAAATGAATAGGTTTAAAACAAACTAAAGGAAGTACTTCTTCACACAACACACAGTGAACCTCTGGAACTGGTTGCCAGGGAATGCTGAGCAGGCCAAAAGTATAACTGGGTTCAGTAAAGAATTAGATAAGATGGTCAGGGATGCAACCCCATTCTCCAGGTGTCCCTAAACCTCTGACTGTCAGAAACTGGGACAGGATGATGGGATAGTTCACTCGATAATTGCCCTGTTCTGTTCATTCCCTCTGAAGCATCTGGCACTGGCCACTGTCAGAAGACAGGATACGGGGCTAGATTGGTCTGACCTAGTACGGCTATTCTTATGTTCAGATTCTTCCTAGCTAATGGGAAGGCTTAAATGACACATTTAGGTAATTGTTAAATCGCTGGGAAATTTCCATGGTGGCAGGGTGCTCTGTAGCATCTTTTAAAGATTCATTTACAAGGTTGGCTAGTGGTCTGTTAACTTACCGTAAATATATAAATAAGAGGGTCAAGTGTTATTTCACTCCTAATTTTCAGTCAGAGCAGACGTTTGCACACTGTGCAGGCACAGAACCGCATGTGCATGCACAAATAAGAGATCTGCATGTGAATGTGGCAGAGCAGTTACATCTCAGAGAGACTTTCACGTTGTGTACTGTGCTTATTAACCTCACCTCACAGGTACTTCTGCTTAGACACTGGACTAGTAGAAGCTTCACAGCAGCTTATTTTCAATGACCTCATGTGGAGAATAGTCTGGTTTGCCTCAAGGATTATCACTTGGAATGAATTCCTCCTTCTGAAAATGCCAAATTTAATAAAATCACAGACACAGCATTGTTTCATGGCATGCTTTAATACTGTTCTTGCTGCCAGAGAACAAGATCCATGCTTTAAACACATCTTTCCAATTCTTTTTTCCATCAGACGGCCCTTTATTCCACTAAATGCCTTATGGGGATAATAAATGTGTGATGTCTTGGAATATAATGAGAAGGTATGCGCTTACTCCCCATGCTATCTGTAATGCAAATCTGTGGGAAGCCATAGACCTCTGGTAGGGAACCCCTGCTGTTACAAGAAGAGGCAGCTGGTGCTATGTAGTGACAGAAGACTAATTCTTATTATTCTCATTGTCTTTAGTTTTATTATCTTGTTTGCTTTGGTGCATCCAACGTATGGTACCCTGCATTGTATCTGACTTAACATAGCACAAGTTCAGTAGCCTTTGGACAAATGTTCACACCATGATGAACTATAATTTTTCACATGGACAGTGTAATTAATGAAGTGAGAGTCTTCAGAGATAGGCCTTCATTGACGGTAGCTGTGTAAATGTTGGTGTGCGTTAGATGAAAGTGATATCAAAGGGGAGCCAAAAATGTGTGTGATCACTATTCAAAATACACATTGATCCTGTCTGAAAGATTTGTTTTCCCCCCCCCTTTTACAGATTGTGGCACAGGCAGCCATCTGAAGTAGCAAGGACTGTTTCACGACTTTTCAAAGACCTTCCTTGGCCTATCTCTGCAACTCAGCTTTTGTTTTTTGTTTTGGCGGGGGGACATCAAAAGAGCCTGAGAGAAGAATGAGGCAGCTGAAAGGAAAACCCAAAAAGGAGACCTCCAAAGATAAAAAGGAGAGAAAGCAGGCAATGCAAGAGGCTCGACAACAAATCACCACTGTAGTGCTTCCCACAATGGCTGTTGTTGTGCTTTTAATTGTTGTGTTTGTTTATGTGGCAACTCGCCCAAATACAACGGAATGATGCAGCTTTTTAAATTCTCTAACTTCGTGTATTAATACTCGTATTTTATGAAGAGCCAAAAAAAAAACCCCCCAAACCTTTCTTCCAATATCCCACTTTTTAATAGTACTTTACA
>NW_020679529.1:0-7161 GCF_002925995.2 Terrapene triunguis | reverse complement strand
TTGGTAAGTTAATTGCCGATATTGATAGCTGAAGGATATTAGCAGGTATTGTTTTGGTGTAGATCTCACAAAGTATCAGTCATTGGTGTTTTATTTTAATTGTATTCCAGGAGAGAAAGTACAAAGATATCAAACATATCCTAAATACATGGCTTCAAATATAAAGATATTTCAAATTCAGAACGTGTTTGGGCTGCCATTTCATAACAAGCAGCCTTACTTCTCTGCATCTAACACTATGAGACATGAACTTCTAAATGATATCCCCAGTGACAAGACCACCAAAGGAAGGTAAATGTCATTCATAGGAACAAAAGTTTAGAGAGGTCAGGTAATATGGCTTATGAATTCTTCAGAAGGCATGCTAAATGTGAAGTTCTCTTGGTATACAGGTTTTTACTTCTCATCTCAGTTATAACTGTTAGTTTCTACTAAGCAAAAGAACAAACAACAAAACTGAGCGTCGAGTTGTCAGTCCTTAAGGGTTTTGCTCCAAAATTAAATCTTAGTAACCAAATGTTCCTTGATTTACATAAGATAGGGTTACCATATTTCAGCAAGGAAAAAAGAGGACGGGAGGAGCCCCGCCCCCGTTCTGCCCTAGCTCCGCCCCGTCCTGCCCTAGCTCCGCCCCTTCCACTCCCTGCCCCCTCAGAACCCCCACCCTCCCCCTGCTCCTTGTCCCCTGACTGCCCCCTCCTGGGACCCCTGCCCCTAACTGCCCCCCAGGACTCCACCCCCTATTTATGTACAGGCGTGACTACCTGCCCTTTCCTGGTTATTATACGCGGCCAGTCCGCATCCACATCCAGTAGTTAAAAAAAAAAAAAAAAACCTAATAATTTAAATTGGAATTTCATCCATTAATAAGTATTTATTATATAATTAAAACCATTCTATTGAAGGACAGATATTAAATAACACTAAATAAGTTAATGTTCAAAACAATATTAAAAATTTGAAAATTTAGAGCATGGAAACCAAAATAGCTAAAATTTAGTTTTGGCAAGATACACGGAATGGAAACTCCGGGATCTTTACCTGTCACTGAATATAGCCATCATACCAATAGTGGAATATAAAACAAGTCTACATATACTCTCCTTAAAATTTTTACTTCTGTCCATTCCCAATAATTGTAACAAATCATTATTACCTTCACTCCACTTGCCACGCGCCCCAAGCACAAAACCAAAGAAGTGAATATTTTTACCTCCCGTTAAGTTTTTAATTTCTTCCTCTAACTCAAGATAATAAGCCACCTTCTCACTGTGGGCTTGTTCCAAACTTCCGGCATTATCCTCCCATCGCACTGTAACATCAACCACCACTGCTGTATCTCCTTTTATAAATATAATATCCGGCTTTCTTAACTCACCCTTACTATTTCTCAAATGGGGCTCTATCATTGCCTTCCACCCTAATTTACCAACCTTATCTACAACTGCAGACACTACTCTATTATGCCTTTTTATCCTAGCATTCTTAGTCTTATAACATTGTCCTGAGATATGGGGAACAGTCTCCCGCACTTTACCGCACCATCTACAAAGAGCATTCACACCTCCTCTTCCTCTTGCTAATGTCTCCCTAGTAGGATAAATATTTGCCCTAAGCTGCAATGCTGCGATATACGCTGACGATTTAACTTTACTAGAGTTTCTAAAAATCGAATTACTAATTAAATCATTTTTAAAATATTTTATCCCTATTCCCTGACATCTCAGTTCCGACCATCTTAAAAATTCCTCTTCCCTCCATTTCTTGGGATGAGATGTTACTGCACTAAATGACAATATTTTATCCACAAGATTTTCTCCTGCATATAGATAAGATAGGTCCATCCAATCATCTCTCAAGACAATATGTCTCCTCCATTTACGAATTAACATATTTGGGATTTGCACACTAAACTTAGTGAGAGCTAAACCACCATCCCTACCTCTAGAATATAATATCCCATCTGTGGTATACTGAGGTAAATGTAAAATCTCTTTAACTATTTTTCTAACTAACACATCAAGATCGTCTAAAAGATTAAAAGGGGGTTCTATTAAAAGAAGATTATAAAATAGCTTCGGTAAGATATATGTCTGTAAAATTAATATTTTTTGGGCCGGTTTTAATGGGGCCTTAATTAAATTCTCACTCCAATCTTTCAATTTTTCTTTAAGTACCGGTCCCCCTACACCTATCCAGGGATCTATTCTAGCCCCTAAATATTTTTCAAAATCCCCTGGTTGAACATATTCAATCTCCTCTGACCCTATCTGCCAATTATCCTTAGGATTAACTACATAGGTTTTATGTTTAGTTAAAATATGAAAGCCTTTTGTTTTCTTCACATTAACAGAGAGATTAGTATTTTTACAAAACTCCTCTAAGATACCCAAATTTTTAATCATTCCTTTATATGAGCTACTTAAAATTGCCACATCATCGGCAAAAGCCAATGACGTGACACCATTACCCTTAACATAAAAACCACTTCCTTCTACTTCTAATCTAGTTAAAAGGGGATCCATAGCAATATTAAACAAAATTGGGGACAACGGGTCACCCTGCTTGACCCCCCTCCTAATTAAAATAGACTCAGTAGCTTCATCACCCACCCATACCCTAGTTGTGCAATTATCATAAAGGTCCCTAATAATATCTATAAAATGTTCATCTATACCAAATCTTCTCAACCCGGCTATTATATGTCCGTGTCCCACAGAATCAAATGCTTTAGCCAGATCTACGAACACTATTGCAATTTCATTCCCATTTCGTTTAGCCCCTTTAATCAAATTATCTAATATAGCAATATTTTCCTCACACCCAGGGGCGGATATAAACCCTTTTTGTCTACTACATATCTTAACTGTTTCCACCAGTCTTTTTGCTAATATTTTGGTATAGATTCTAATCCAAACTGACCCAATTGTCAATGGTCTCCAAGATGTTAACTTCTTCATTTCCTCCTCATCTTGTGTCTTTGGTATTAAAATCGTTCTATTTTTCTTAAATTCATCTGGTACCTGTCTATTTAGAAACCATATATTAAAAATTTTTGTAAGTATTAAGGAGTCTAAATTAAAAATATCCCACAAATTGCTCACTTTTACTTTATCTGGGCCAGGAGCACTATCTTTTCTTATTTCTCTTAAAGCTATTCTAATCTCATCCACAGAGATCGGACTCATTAATATATCATTATCCGCATTCTCTGTGGATGATGGCCACCCTATCATATTACCATGTCCAATTGTTCCCAAAATATTCACATAGTATTCCTCAATTTCTTTCATAGGGATAGCACACTTAGCCTTATCTGGCTCTCCCATTATAATGCGAGTCAATCTTCTTCTATCCTTATCAAATAAATTTATACTTAGCTTTCTTTGTAGCATATCTCCTAATTGCATTAAATTGCTTCCTTCTCCCCTCCTTTCTCATCTTCCCTTTTCCTTTATTCCTCAACTCTATTTGACTTTCATTTCTAGGGTCCTTTCCCTCTACTAATGAATAACATAATTTTTCCAACATTGCCCATCCGAGAGCTTTTGTTAAATCCTCCTTTAATAATCCTTCAATTTCCCCTAAACTATTTATTATTTCTCTTCCCTCCCTACTTTGTTTTCCCCATTTACATATTTTCTCCACTAAATCCACTTCTGGATGTCCTTTTAGTGGGAAAATCCTCTCTCTTGGGGGCGGAATTTCTAATATATTTACTCTAATGTCCTCTACCTCAGTCACTTCCTCCCTATCTCCTGTTACCACTAACTTCTTCTTTGCTAATTCTCGTCTTTTATCTGATATTTGTTTATTCGTTTTGGTCCTCATCTCGCTCTCAATACATTTATTTATATTCCTTTTCCCAATATATTTCCTTTCCAACTGTATAAGCTGCGCAACCTCATCTTTGGTCCATATACGAGATCTAGTCGATCCCTCTTTGATCTTACTTTTAGCAGCCATATCTTCTTTTCTTTGCTCATTCCTCACAGCAGGGTGTCTATGTCTACAGTGTTGGCTCAATCCAGATCTAGTATGAAAACCAAGCCCACAGACCGAGCACGTATGGCTCTTCATTGGGGTATCCGCCTTCTTGGGTATGCACTTGGGGTAGTGGCAAGCTATATTATGATATTGAGAAGATTTTCCACATTTACTACATACAACTCGTATGGCTTTACTTTTATGAACCACATTAATGTGTTTAGCCCATTTACCAAATGTTGGTAATATCTGGGGACATATTGGACAATTAAAACTATCAACGGGATACTCTAAATAAAAAACCCCATCCTTCCACGAACTACTTTCTAATATATTTATATTACTACCAGTACTGTTAAGATCCTTATTACGATCCCTATTAAAATCAGTACTTGGTCTAAAACTATTTAATAAACTAGACCCATTAACTAAATGAGCATTAAGATATCCCGATTGACTAACATATGGATCATCAAATGTACTTAAATACTTAACATCTGGATTGAAACTTTCCATAGTTAAATCATTAAAAGTGTCCCTTGTAAAAACCATCGGTAAGATAGATAAAATCTCCTCACCATGATCATCACAAACATTCTCCTCTACCTCCTCTCCATGCTCCACTGGGAGGACTTGATTCTCACTCTCATGCTCATGAGACTTCATTATAGTCCACACCAAAGCCTCCCTGCTCCTTGTTCCCTGACTGCCCCCTCCTGAGACCCTCCCCCCATCCTAACTGGCCTCCTAGGACCCTACCCCCTACCTGTACCCTAACTGCCCCAACCCTTATCCACACCCCCACCCCAGACAGACCCCCGGGACTCCCATGCCCCATCCAACCACTCCCCAGCCCCTGACAGCCCCCCCCAGAACTCCCGACCCCATCTAAACCCCTCTGCTCCCTGTCCCCTGACTGCTCCGATCCCTCTCCCCACCCCTGCCCCCTGACAGCCCCCCCAGAACTCCCAACCACCCCCTCGCTCCTTGTCCCCTGACTGCCCCCTCCTGGGACCCCTGCTCCCAACTGCCCTCCAGAACCCCACCCCCTACCTAAGCCTCTCTGTTCCTTGTCCTCTAACTGCCCCCTCCTGAGACCCTACCCCCACCTGTACCCTGACTGCCCAAAACCTTACACCCCCAGAAAGCCCCCCCCCACCGCCCGACCCCCCCGTCTCTTGACTGCCCCCTCCAGAACCTCCCAGCCCCTTCTCCGACCCCTCCAGAATCTCCCTGCCCCGCTCAGACCAGCGTGCCGGGGAGGAGGAGCGGGGGAGGAGCTCCAGACTGCCGGTGCAAACGGCCGGCTGGGGATCTGCAAATGCAGGGAGGGAGGGAGCGATCTCTGCTGCAGGGGGAAGGAGGGGCTGTCTCTGGCTGTCGGAGCCCCATGTAAGTGGCACCATCCGGCCGGCCGGCTGCCCTGTCTGCATGGGGGGGGAAGTCCGGACATTTACAAATTCCCCCCGGACGCTATTTTTAGCTCTAAAAAACGGACATGTCCGGGGGAATCCGGACGAATGGTAACCCTACATAAGAGAACACTGTTGTTGTTTTTTTAAACCAATGAACTCACACACATACACAGCTTGAATATAAGCAATGGCAGTAAAATCTTTGCTTTCTTCCTTGAATGGGCTATATTTTTGACATGTTTCTGACATATGTTTCAGCATCTATCGGGTCAGATTAGATCATTCATAGTGCTCTAGAATGGAGGAAACATTCAGCATAGCTGATAGGACGGAGAATAGTTGGATGCAATTACCTGACTAACTGAGACAGCTGGTGGTAATGATGGGGCTGATTCAGTCTGAGGGCCTCCTGTTGTGCTCTTGGGTTCTGAGTCCAGCTGAGATACTTTCTCAGCTACCTCTTCCTCCTCACCAGATGACTCTGTGCGGACTTCATCAAACTCTTCACCTTCCATCACCTCATCTTCCTCATCACCCTCCTCCTCTAATAAACATTCATGTAAGCATAACACAACAATACATGGGGTACGCTCTTTATACAACACAGAGATTTAGAAATATGAAGTTACTATGGTAACTATACAGTAGGTCTATTGATAGCGAAAGGGACCCACAGTGACGGTTTTCTCAAGGGACAGTACAGCTTTAATTCCAGTGGACGCTCATAGGGCCAAGACTGGAATCTGCCCTGGATGCATGCAAAAGGAAGGAAGATGATGCAAGAGAGAGACAGAGACCAAGGAGGAGCCGTCTCCCCACATGTTGCATCTCTGTGCATAGGCCTTGAGCGCAAGGACTGGGCAAGCCGGCCAGTGCCACCAACAGTGTAGGCTCCCCACAGGTGCTGGAGACAGGAACACACACTGTATTCTGCCACAGGGTGTTGTAGCAGTTGCATTCCCCCTGCCTGAGGTAAAAAAGTAGTGCTGGTAATTAATCGCAGTTAACTCACGCAATTAACTCAAAACAATTAATCGTGATTAAAAAAATTAATCGTGATTAATCACATTTTTAATCACATTGTTAAACAGCAGAATACCAATTGAAATTTATTAAATATTTTGGGATGTTTTTCTACATTTTCAAATATATTGATTTCAATTACAACACAGAATACAAAGTGTACAGTGCTCACTTTACATTATTAATTACAAATATTTGCACTGTAAAATGATAAACAAAAAAAACAGTATTTTTCAGTTCACCTCATACAAGTACTGTAGTGCAATCTGTTTATCGTAAAAGTGCAACTTACAAATGTAGATTTTTTTTTTCCATAACTGCACTCAAAAACAAAACAATGTAAAACTTCAGAGCCTACAAGTCCACTCAGTCCTACTTCTCGTTCAGCCAATTGCTAAGACAAACAAGTTTGTTTACATTTACGGGAGATACTGCTGCCCACTTCTTATTTACAATGTCAGCAGAAAGTGAGAACAGGAGTTTGCATGGGATCTTTGTAGCCGGCATTTCAAGGTATTTACGTGCCAGATATGCTAAACATTCGTATGTCCCTTCATGCTTCGGCCATCATTCCAGAGGACATGCTTTCATGCATATGACGCTCGTTAAAAAATAATGCATTAATTACATTTGTGACTGAACTCCTTGGGGGAGAAATGTATGTGTCCTGCTCTGTTTTACCTGCATTTTGCCATATATTTCATGTTATAGCAGTCTCGGATGATGACCCAGCACA
>NW_020679528.1:0-7660 GCF_002925995.2 Terrapene triunguis | reverse complement strand
TGATTTTCAGTGGCACTCATACTGCCCGGGTCCTGGCCACCGGTCCGAGGGGCTCTGCATTTTAATTTAATTTTAAATGAAGTTCCTTAAACATTTTAAAAACCTTATTTACTTTACATACAACAATGGTTTAGTTATGTATTATAGACTTATAGAAAGAGACCTTCTAAAAACGTTAAAATGTATTACTGGCACGTGAAACCTTAAATTAGAGTGAATAAATGAAGACTCGGCACACCACTTCTGAAAGGTTGCCGACCCCTGTTATAGATCATAGAAGGCTATGGAAGTCTCAGAATGTTGCTGAGCCAAGCTTTATGGGAGGCCAACTTTATTGGCCTCCCATAAAGTAGTTTTTACCTACTGTACAAGCTTGTTACAAAAACAAAGCCCTGTAGGAAAAGTGATGGAGTAAATGTGCAAACATGCTCCTTCCATGGCTTACAACCCCCACTTCTACACTGACCACAAGGTGGATTTCAAAAGTCTGAGCATTACCCCAGCTGTAGTCTGATAACTGTGAGTTCAGCAGTCGAATTAAATGCGAGCCTCAGTGAGAGGTGTGGACATACAGCACTGTGTGAGGGTGGTGCTTAGCGTTTCATAGGTACTGGCCCTATATTGCCAAGGTAAAAATGGTGGGTAAATTTCAAAAGTCACAAGGCAGAGCTCTGAAGTGCTGCTGAGACGGTTCCTGGTCCTTGCTTTCTGGCTTTGTTCCTGATTCTGGCTCCTGTTTTCTCCCCCTATCCCCAGTTCCTGGTTATTGTCTCTGGTTTGACCTATTCCAGATTTCCTGTCTGTGGCTCTAACCTGTTGATGTGACTGCACGTGTTCTGGTTCTGGACATTAAGGTTTAATTGCAGTGTAGGTAGGCTTACCGGCACTACCTTTAATCTAACTAGTGCAGGTAACAATAGTAGTGAAGATAGGGCAGAACAGGCTTCAGTATGGGCTAGCCATCCCTAGTACAAACTCAGTCAGGACCCTTTTTATGTACTGGGATGGCTACCCTACACTGATGCCTGTGCTGCCATGTCTTTCACTACTGTTATGATCTGCACTAGTTAGGTGAAAGCTAGTGGGGATATGCAAACCTGAGCTACAATTACAAATATAGTAGCTCCTCACTTAATGTCGTCCTGATTAATGTTGTTTCGTTGTTACGTTGCTGATCAATTAGAGAACATGCTCGTTTAAAGTTGTGCAATGCTCCTTCCAACGTCATTTGGCGGCTGCTTAATTTGACCACTGCTTGCAGAAAGAGCAGCCCATTGGAGCTAGCTGGTGGGGGCTTGGAACCAGGGTGGACCAGCAGCTCCCTTATCAGCTCCCCGTTCCCCTAAGTTCCCTGTGCGGCAGCCACCCAGCAGGCTAGCAATTGCTGGCAGTTCAGCTGTCCCTCCCCCCACTGCCGTGTGCTGCTCCTGCCCTCTGCCTTGGAGCTGCTCCTGGGAGCCTCCTGCTTGCTGTGTGGGGGGAGGGGTGCAAGGGGTGCTAATGTCAGGGTATCCCCCTGCTCCTGCCCCCCACTTATCCCATTTCCATAGAGCAGGGGGGGACATGGGAGGGAGCTTTCTGGCAGCTGATCTACTTAAAAAGGCAATGTACTTAGAGTGGGGTCAGAGAACTTAAAGGGGCAATGTGCACCTCTCTCTCTCACACACAGGGTGTGTGTCTTTGTCTGTGTCTGCCATGCTGTCTCCCCTCCCTGCATTTGTGCTGCCTTGTAGAATGTGAGGCTACATTAACAACAATGTGTTAATCCTTGAGGGCTCTGATGAGTGCTAGTTCATCATTTAGCCAGTAAGGCATTCCCCGGGAAATAACTTACCCTCTGACTTCACCACTTCAACCAACCTTCACAATCATCATTGCTGTGTAAAGTATTAAATTGTTAAAAACTTATACTGTACATATATATAATATAAAATTTCCCTGGAACCTAATCCCCCCCCTATTTACATTAATTCTTATGGGGAAATTGGATTCGCTTAACATCGTTTTGCTTAGTCACATTTTTCAGGAATATAACTACAATGTTAAACGAGGAGTTACTGTACATTTGTGGTGTAGATGTACCTTAAGTCCATTTTGAAAATGGGACTTAGGCTCCTAAGTTACTTAGGAACAGATTTTTGTATTTTATTTAGGTGCCTAAAGATTAGGGTTGCCAACCCCCCAGGATTGGCCTGGAGTCTCCAGGAATTAAAGATTAATCTTTAATTAAAGATTATGTCATGTGATGAAATCTCCAGGAATACATCCAACCAAAATTGGCAACCCTACTAAAGATATAGGTAGGCACATGGTGGCATTCTCAGAAGCCTTTATGCACCTAACTCCCATTGAAATCAGTGGAGTTAGGTGCTTGGGCACTTTTGAAAAATCGGACTGGGTTCCTGTCTGCCCCTTTAGACACCTAAATACCTGACAGCACTTAGGTGCTTTTGAAAAATGTACACGATATCTGATAGCATCAGTGCATCTTAAAACTAAAGAGATGTTTTGCTATTTTTACAGCAAATGTATCAGATAGAAAAAATGGGAGGAAAAGATCAAAGATCCCTAGAGTGGACTGAAGAAATTGTTTTGTTCTTTGTTAAGTAGCCAGGGCCAGGCTAGTTTTAGATTAGAAATTGAGGCCTGTCCCAACTCCCAGTAAAGTTATTAGGAGAGTGTTTCCTTGACATCAGTTAGTTGAATCAGGCCCCTGGTCAGTACAGACTGGGAACACTGGAAACTGAAATTAACAGAAGGTCGCTCCTGCATGATTCTTTCCTGCTGACCCAGAAATGGAACAGTGGGATCCCACCCGAGGCCCTCAAGACTCTTAGGCCTGCTCTACAGTAGGCGTTTATGTCGACTTTAGCGCCGTTACATCGACTTAACCCTGCACCCGTCCACACCACGAGGCCATTTAGTTCGACATAGAGCTCTCTTTAAATCGATTTCTGTAATCCTCCCCAACGAGAGGAGTAGCGCTAAATTCGAAATGGCCAAATCGAATTAGGCTAGGTGTGGATGGAAATCGACGCTAATAGCTCCGGGAGCTATCCCACAGTGCACCACTCTGTTGACGCTCTGGACAGCAGTCCGAGCTCGGATGCTCTGACCAGCCACACCCCGGGAAAATTTGAATTATTTTTCCTGTCTGGGCAGTTTGAATCTCATTTCCTGTTTGGACACCGTGGCGAGCTCAGCAGCAGTGGCAAAGATGCAGAGCTCTCCAGCAGAGATGGCCGTGCAATCCCAGACTAGAAAGAGGGCCCCAGCATGGACTGATCGGGAAGTCTTGGATCTCATCGCTGTGTGGGGAGATGAGTCCGTGCTTGCCGAGCTGC
The DNA here is from genome assembly GCF_002925995.2 of Terrapene triunguis. Classification (NCBI taxonomy): domain Eukaryota; kingdom Metazoa; phylum Chordata; order Testudines; family Emydidae; genus Terrapene; species Terrapene triunguis. The sequence goes on along the minus strand of NW_020679528.1, from coordinate 4,316 downwards.
GCTCCAAAAGACGGAATGCAAAGATCTACGAGAAGATCTCTAAAGCCATGGCAGAGAGAGGATACAGCCGAGATGCAACGCAGTGCCGCGTGAAAATCAAGGAGCTGAGACAAGGCTACCAAAAAACCAAAGAGGCAAACGGACGCTCCGGATCCCAGCCCCACACATCCCGTTTCTACGAGGCACTGCATTCCATCCTAGGTGCGGCCGCCACCACTACCCCACCACTGACCGTGGACTCTGAGGATGGGATATTGTCCGCGGCCGGTTCCTCCGACATGTTAGCGGACGGGGAAGATGAAGAAGGAGATGAGGAGGACGAGGCAGTCGACAGCGCTGGCACCGCTGATTTCCTCGACAGCCAGGAGCTCTTCATCACCCTCACAGAGATCCCCTACCAACCGTCCCCCGCCGTTACCCCAGACACAGATTCAGGGGAAGGATCAAGCAGTAAGTGTTTTAAATATCTTAACATTTATTTATAACAGAACTTGCATATTTTAAATATTAACAATAGCTAAAGTGCTTTCAAGTATGTAAACTTTTATTTATAACAGAACAGGAAGATTTGAAATATTAACAATGGGTAAAGTGCTTCTAAACATGTAAACAGGAAAGTGCAACAAAAAGGGGAATCTGAACAAAGGGTATCATGATTACTGTGTCTTTGGCCGCTTCAATGTATAGTCCGAACCATTTTAAGAAAATTCAACAATGTCCGCTTCATGATTACACTGCCCAAGACGCTCCACTCTTTTGTCCCTCCAAGGGCACCTAACCCAAAAACTGGTCGATGTGTCCGGGGATAGAGGCGAGATCCCCCGGGGAGAACTCCTCATAGGCCTCCTGCAGGTGTCTTTCCAGCCTAATTATCAGGTTCTTTGGCAGGGAGAGCTTATTAGGCCCCCCATGGTATGACACGTTTCCCTGCCACAACGCCAGCAGGTATTCGGGGATCATGGCCTTGCACAGCATAGCAGCAAATGGCCCCGGTTTCTGCAGGCTGTCCCGAAGCATCTTCTCCTTCTGGCTCTCCGAGACCCTCAGGAGGGTGATGTCTGGCATGACGCCCTGCTTTGAATTAGGTAGGGGAAAGTTAGTATTGGGACTGCTTGCCCGTTCCTTTACAGAACTGCAACCGCCGGTTTACAGCCACGCGGTTTACAGCATGCTTGCAGGATTGCTGCCAGCAGAGACTCGCATTGCTTTCTATGTGAAAGGAGGCCAGTGCCACTCTTAAAGTTTTAAGCAGCCACAAGTCTACGGCTTACCATGTTTGCCATCTAGACAAAGTCCGGTGTCCTGCCCCGCTCCTCAGCTCGCCACAGCAAGACCGCAGGCACTGTAGGCGAGGGCCGAAAATTCGACCTTGTCCTCAGTGCGCATGTGATAGGTGCTCTGCATGGTCTTGTTCACAGAGAAAGACTATGTTCTCTGTTCACAGATACATTGATCTGTCTCAGGAATTCACTCCCTTTTTCCAATTCCCACAGCCACATCTGCCCAGAGGCTAGCGCACATTAGGAGGAGGAAGAAGAGGACACGGGAAGACATGTTTGCTGAGCTAATGGGATGCTCCCGAGCACAGGCAGCCCAGCAGACACAGTGGAGGGAGAACTTGTCCCAAATGCACCGGGCAAACATGGAACGGGAGGAGAGGTGGCGACAGGAGGACCAGCAGGCGACTCAAACGCTGCTTGGACTAATGAGGGAGCAAACGGACACGCTCCGCCGCCTTGTGGATGTTCTGCAGGACCGGAGGCAGGAGGAGAGAGCCCCGCTGCAGTCTCTCTCTAACCGCCCTGCCCCGCCACCAAGTCCCATACCCCCCTCACCCAAAGTCCAAACACGGAGGGGCAGCAGGGGCCATGAAAACTTTCACTCCACCCCAGCGGACAGCTATAGCAGTAGAAGGCTCTCATTCCCCAAAATCTGAAAAGTCCTTTCCTACCCGCCTCACACAAGACCCCGTCCAAGTTTCACCCCCCCGTTCCATGTGTGGTTGTTAATAAAAAATACGTTTCTGTTCATTACTGTTTCCATCCTCTTCTTTTGGAGGAGAGTCTGTCTGAAGGGGGGGGAAGGGGCTTGGTAATTAGACAGGACAGTCACCTTTAGCAGGGGGCAGGCCCAGCAGCAGGGCACATACACAGTGCAGTGACTAGTAACCCTGGTCAGTCTGGGAGGTGGCTTTCATGTTCTGTGGGGGGGCGGGGTTGCTCTGTGACTTTGTGGCGGGGGAGGGCAGTTTAGAAGCATCATTAGCATCACAACACTAAACCCAGGTTTAAAACATTCCCGCGAAAACAGTAATGAAGACAACGGTGTTCATTAGCAAAACAGAACAGATTTTATTTTTTGGGAAGGGGGTAACTGGGTAAAGAAATGGGGGCAAGTTCAGCTTCTGTGTCCACAAACTTAAAAGTCACTGGGTACCCTGCTCAGTCCTGGAACTGGCTTTCAAAGCCTCCCGGATGCACAGCGCGTCCCGCTGGGATCTTCTAATCGCCCGGCTGTCTGGCTGGGCGTAATCAGCAGCCAGGCTATTTGCCTCAACCTCCCACCCCGCCATAAAGGTCTCCCCCTTGCTCTCACAGAGATTGTGGAGCACGCAGCAAGCTGCTATAACGATGGGGATATTGGTTTCGCTGAGATCACAGCGAGTCAGTAAGCTTCTCCAAGTAAATACCAGTCAGGGCTGCTCGCATGCGGGTGTCCTTGCGCTTCAGGGCAGGGGACAGCAACTCACAAAGTTCCAGGAAAGTCCCCTTCCGCATGCGAAAGTTTAGCAGCCACTGGGATTCATCCCAGACCTGAAGCACTATGCGGTCCCACCAGTCCGTGCTTGTTTCCCGGGCCCAGAATCGCCGTTCAACAAAATCCACATGCCCCATTGCAAATGTGATGTCCTCGGCGCTGGGTGTCGTGGTTTCTGACAGGCGTGTGCTACTCTCGGAGTTCAGGTCCTCACTCCGCTGCTGGAGCCTCCTCGCCTGATTTCTCTCTATCTGCCTCTGTGAAAGGTGCATGATGAGCTGCGAGGCGTTGACAACGGCCACAACTGCAGCGATGGTTGCAGCGGGATCCATGCTCGCGGTGCTGTGGCGTCCGCGCTGTCACTGACCAGAAAACTGCGCGAACTGATTTCCCGCCGGCGCTTTCAAGGAGGGAGGGAGGGCGGGAGTGACGATTGGATGACGACAGTTACCCAAAAGCACCCTCAAGACATTTTTTTCCCCCAGAAGGCATTGGGGGCTCGACCCAGAATTCCAATGGGCAGCGGGGACTGCGGGAACTGTGGGATAGCTGCTCACAGTGCACTGCTTCCAATGTCGACGCTTTCCCCGGTAGTGTGGACTGACAAAGTCGAATTACTGTCCTTAGTGTGGACACACACGTTCGACTTTCTAATATCGATTGCACATATTCGATTTAACTAAAATCGAACTACTCTCGTAGTGTAGACATACCCTAAGTTGTGGCCCATGAGTGTGACTGCATTAGGAAAGAAAAGTGTATTTGATTCTGAGTTTGAAGTGTGTTCCAGAGCTGCACACTCTGTCTTTTAACTGAAGTGTCTGAATCAGCCTAGTTGTTATGGGCAGGAGTTGGAGGCACTGTTTGCCACCTGCTTCCCTGGTAGTCCCACAAGCATCTGTGATGTGAGCCGCAGCACTCTGAGCAGCTGTTGCCGCTTCCATACTGCAGCTGTTCATCATCTTCCCTGCTGGCTACATGCTGTATTGCAGAAGAAGGACAGAATAGCTCTGCCAGTTTCCCCACCAAACTGTGGTAGCCCTAAGGAGAACAGCATCATCCATGGAGGGTAGCCCAGGAAAGGGTGAAAAAAAGAAGTTGAAAACCCCAAACCAGTTACAGCTCTGATTCTCTGCTCCAGCAACAGGTTAGAGCAGAGTGGGGCTGTTCTAATGAGTACCATCTGGCTATAATCCTCAAAGACCATGTTTCAGTGGGAAGGAGCTGGACTGCAGTAATCTCTAGCCACAGAGGACCGCAGGGACTGGCTTTGCTGGTTCTGTGCCTTGGGTGGGGCTCCATCATGACAGAGCAATCCCTGGCAGGGGACGTGCTGGTGGTGTTTGCTCCCATATGGTCAGTGCAAAGGGAGAAGAACAGAGCACAGAATCCATCCCTAAGTGTTGATTGTGGCCCCTGGAACTTTTTGGTGTAATACGGTCAGCCGTGAAAAGGCTGAGCTGCTCTGGAGGAAACCACATGCGGCGGCGTCAGTTAGAAGGGTGAACTGGACAGATGTGAAGTGTGAGGGGAAATTAAGGGAGAAGCATAGATCCTAA
>NW_020679527.1:0-4708 GCF_002925995.2 Terrapene triunguis | reverse complement strand
AACAATGACTTTATTGCCTCTGCAAGTGGTGCTCGAAGGGGGGAGGGTAGTAGGGGAGGGTGGGGTTGTTGGTTTACAGGGAAGTATAGAGTTAACCGGGTGGGGGGGGTGTAGGGGCGGAGGGTTCATCAAGGAGAAACAAACAGAAGTTTCACTCCGTAGCCTGGCCAGTCACAAAACTGGTTTTCAACGCTTCTCTGATGCGCACCGCGCCCTGCTGTGCTCCTCTAACCGCCCTGGTGTCTGGCTGCGCGTAATCAGCGGCCAGGCGATTTGCCTCAACCTCCCACCCCGCCATAAATGTCTCCCCCTTACTTTCACAGATATTATGGAGCGCACAGCAAGCAGCAATAACAATGGGGATATTCTTTTCGCTAAGGTCTGAGCGAGTCAGTAAGCTGCGCCAGCGCGCTTTTAAACGGCCAAATGCACATTCCACCACCATTCGGCACTTGCTCAGCCTGTAGTTGAACAGGTCCTGACTCCTGTCCAGGCTGCCTGTGTACGGCTTCATGAGCCATGGCATTAAGGGGTAGGCTGGGTCCCCAAGGATAACGATAGGCATTTCAACATCCCCAATGGTTATTTTCTGGTCCGGGAAGAAAGTCCCTTCCTCCAGCTTTCGAAACAGAAGAGAGTGCCTGAAGACGCGAGCATCATGTACCCTTCCCGGCCAGCCCACGTTGATGTCGGTGAAACGTCCCTTGTGATCCACCAGGGCTTGCAGCAGCATTGAAAAGTACCCCTTGCGGTTTATGTAGTCGGTGGCTTGGTGCGCCGGTGCCAAGATAGGGATATGGGTTCCGTCTATCGCCCCACCACAGTTTGGGAATCCCATTGCAGCAAAGCCATCCACTATGTCCTGCACGTTTCCCAGAGTCACTACCCTTGATATCACCAGGTCTCTCATTGCCCTGGCAACTTGGATCACAGCAGCCCCCACAGTAGATTTGCCCACTCCAAATTGATTCCCGACTGACCGGTAGCTGTCTGGCGTTGCAAGCTTCCACAGGGCTATCGCCACTCGCTTCTCAACTGTGAGGGCTGCTCTCATCCTGGTATTCTGGCGCTTGAGGGCAGGGGAAAGCAAGTCACAACGTTCCATGAAAGTGCCCTTACGCATGCGAAAGTTTCGCAGCCACTGGGCATCGTCCCAGACCTGCAACACGATGCGGTCCCACCAGTCTGTGCTTGTTTCCCGGGCCCAGAATCGGCGGTCCACGGCATGATCCTGCCCCAGTAACACCATGATTTCCACATTGCTGGGGCCTGTGCCTTGTGAGAGGTCCATGTCAATTTCCTCATCACTATCGTCGCCACACTGCAATCGCCTCCTCCTCAGCTGGTCCTGGTTTTGCTTTGGCATGTCCAGGAGGCTCTGCATATACTCCAGGACAATGCGCGTGGTGTTCATAGTGCTCATAATTGCCGCGGTGATCTGAGCGGGATCCATGATCCCAGTGATAGCTATGGCGTCTGGTCTGAAAAAAGGCGCGAAACTAGTATCTAAAGACCAGGGGAAGAAGGGAGGGAGGGAGGGAGGGAGGGGCGAGTGACGACATGGCGTACAGGTACAGGGAATTAAAATCAAGAAAGGTGGCTGTGCATCAGGGAGAAATACAAACAACTGTCACACAGAATGCCCCCCCCCCAGAGATTGAACTCCTAAGCCTGGGTTTAGCGGGCCGTTGATTTGACGGAGGGAGGGGGGAAGGAAATGAATACAGAACAAATCTATTTTTTACATCTTAAGACGACAGTGCAGCATGACTGATAGCCCTCGGCATTGTCTGGGTGCTTGGTAGCAATGTAACCCTACATGTGCCAGCCACATGTCTGCCAGCACCCAGATCGCCCTCGGCCTTTTCTGGGTGCTTAGCAGACAATACTTGGCAGAAAATAGCATACTACGACTGGTAGCCATCATCGTCCAACGAGGACGGTTAAAGGCAAGGGGTTGCTGCTGTGTAGCAATATATGCTGTACAGTAGCCAGAAGGATCAGTAAAGGCGCTCAGGCTACAATAATCTATGAGCATTTCAGGCAACATGTAAATTTGTCCGACGAGGACGGTTACCAGTCGTAATAAACCATCTACTGCCAAAAGGCAAGGGGCTGGTGCAATGCAGCCCTACGGCTGCCAGCCCCACAGCTACCAGCATCCCGATCGCCGATGAAGGCTACCAGTAATGCAGCTCCGTCTACCTCCAAAAGGCAGTAAGCTGCTGCTGCTGTTTAGCAATGCAGTCCCACGTTTGCCGGCACCCGGAAGACATATGGTGATGGTGAGCTGAGCTGAGCGGGCTCAATGCTTGGCGTGGTATGTTGTCTGCACAGGTAACCCAGGTAAAAAGGCGTGAATCTATTGTCTGCCATTGCTGTGATGGCGGGGGAGGGGCCTGACACAATGTACCCAGAACCCCCCGCGGCACTGCTTTGCATCATTCGGGCATTGCGATCTCAACCCATAATTCCAATGGGCGCCGGAGACTCCGGGAACTGTGGGATAGGTACCCATAGTGCAATGCGCCGGAAGTCGACGCTAGCCTCGGTACTGTGGACGCGGTCCGCCGACTTCATGCACTTAGAGCATTTTATGTGGGGACACACACAATCGGCTGCATACAACCGGTTTCTATAAAACCGGCTTCTATAAATCCGACCTAATTTTGTAGTGTAGACATAGCCTGACATAATAACTCCACCTCCAAGAGGCATAGGGCTTATGTAGGTGTAGTTTACACTACACATGAAAGCCTATCTAAGCTATGTAATTTGAGTTACATTAATAGCATAACTCAAGTCGACGCAGCTTAGATCTACTTTCCGCAGGGTCCACACTACACGATGTCAACAGGAGACTCTCTCCAGTTGACTCCCCTTAGTCTTCCTGTTCCAGTGGAGTAAGGAGTCAACAGGAGAAAAATCTGTGGTCGATTTAGCAGGTCTTCACTAGACCCACAAAATCGATGGCCAAAGCATTGATCGCAGTGTGTCGATCCCCTGGTAAGTGTGGACAAGCCCTTAGGACATGTCTACTCTACAAAATTAGGTCAAATTTATTTGTCAACATTTAGCCTCTGATTTTACAAAGTCGATGCTGCATGTCCCCACTATGCACATTCCGTCGGCAGAGCGCATCCTCACTACCATGGGTAGCATTGACGCACGGAGCGATGCACTGTGGGCAGCTATCCCACGGTTCCTGCTGCTGACTGGAATTCTGGGTTAGCCTCCCAATGTCTGAGGGGACAAAAACATTTTCGCGAGTTATTTTGGGTACATGTCGTCAGTTTCCCATGATGCACTTGCCTCCTCCCTTCCTCCCTCCCTCCCTGAAAGCAACAGCAAACAATCATTTTTGCTCCTAAGCCTGGGTTACACATGCAGTCACCATAGCACAGCAAGCATGGACCCCGCTCAGCTGTACGCTGTTGTTGTGAGCGTCACAAACACCTCGCACATCGTCCTGCAGTATTGGCAGAGTCTAGCCAGGAGTCGCCGTGCGGAAGAATGTGATGCTACACAAACAGCTGTGCTGGAAGCTATGGAATGGAGCAATTTGGACATGCTGGCTGTGGCAGCCGGGCTTGTTGACACAGTGGAACACCTCTTCTGGGCCCGGGAAACAAGCACAGACTGGTGGGACGGAATCGTGATGTGGGTATGGGATGAGGAGCAGTGGCTGCATAACTTTTGAATTCGTAAGGCCACTTTCATGGAACTTTGTGAATTGCTTTCCCCAGCCCTGAAGTGCAGAAATTCCAAAATGAGACCTGCTTTGACAGTTGTGAAGCGAGTGGTGATAGCCCTGTGGAAGCTTGCAATGCCAGATTGCTACAGGTCAGTCGGGAATCAGTTTGGAGTGGGTAAATCTACCGTGGGGGCTGCTGTGATCCAAGTAGCCAGGACAATCAATTCACTTCTGCTAAGAAGGGTAGTGACTCTGGGAAATGTGCAGGGCATAGTGGATGGCTTTGCCATGATGGGATTCCCTAAGTGTGGTGGAGTGATAGACGGAACACACATCCCTATCTTGGCACCAGACCACCTTGCCAAAGAGTACATAAACCATAAGGGCTACTTCTCAATGGTGTTGCAAGTGCTAGTGTATCACAAGGGCCATTTCACCGACATCAACGTGGGATGGTTGGGAAAGGTACATGACACGCGCATCTTTAGGAACTCCGGTCTCTTCAGAAAGCTGCAAGAAGGAACTTTATTCCCAGATCAGAAAATTACCGTTGGTGACATTGAAATGCCAATAGGTATCCTTGGGGACCCAGCCTACCCCTTGCTCCTGTGGCTCATGAAGCCATACACAGGCAGCCTGGACAACAGTAAGGAGCAGTTCAACCCTAGGCTGAGCAAGTGCAAAATGGTGGTAGAATGTGCCTTTGGATGTCTAAAGGGGCGCTGGTGCAGTTTACTCACTGGGTTAGACCTGAGTGAAAGCAATATTCCCATTGTTGTTGCTGCTTGCTGTGTGCTCCATAATATCTGTGAAAGTAAGGGGGGAAAGTTTCTGGTGGGGTGGGTGATTGAGGCAGATCACCTGGCTGCCAATGAGCAGCCAGACACCAGGGCAATAAGAAGAGCACATTGAGGTGCACTGCATCTCCGAGAGGCTTTGAAAACCAGTTTAATGAATGACCCAACACGGATGTGACAGTTCTGTGTGTTGTTCCTTACCAACCTGCCCCCTTTT